>NW_021834762.1:5000-15000 GCF_006345805.1 Octopus sinensis
TTATATTATATATATATATATATATATATATATATATATATATACACAAACATTTATTCATACATAATGTGTGGGTTTGTGTGTATGTGCTTTTCTCAGTCTTTGTATGTTTACGGTTTCAAATTATCATACTTGCTTCTTCTCCTCTCTCTCTCTCACTCTCTCTTTCTTTCTTTCTTTTGTCAATCCACAAACAGAATTTCCCGCCACCACCACCACCACCAACGACCATCACCATACCCTCAGAAAAATATTCTCCTCTCAATATCCATATACGAAATAAATATAAGGCATAAACATGCCATGTTCACCAGGTAGAGCGAAGGGTACCGTAACCCCATACCCCTTCAACAATCGGTGGGAATTTACTGTTCAAGCTTTACGCCTCTTAGGGGCCAGGTTGTAGTCAAGAATACATTGCGGATAAAGGCGGAGGAGGAGAAGGTAAGAGCAGTTAACGACAAAAGGGTTCCAAGCAAAACGCCTTAGACAGGGTTAAATCGGTTAAGCCGTATCCCATATGTATATGAGTGCGTGGGCGAATATACGTACATGCATGCATACATACATACATACATACATACATACATACATACATACATACATACATACATACATACATACATACATACATAATAGACCTGACATAGTAATTAGGGATAGAGAAGAGAAATTGTGTACCGTTCACGAAATCGGCTGCTTGATGGATGTTAACGTAAAGCTGAAGATCAGCGGAAAAGAAAATACCGACGCTGAACTTTTGAGAAATCTGCAGCTATTTTATCCAGATTACACGTAATTATTGGAGCATTAGGATTTACAAGGTCTACGTTCTATATATTCCATATTCCACTACGCATGCTCTGTGTTTCATAATTTGTAACACTACTAAGTATAGTTGTAGTATAGCCACTGAACTGGTAGATGATTGGATGATGATAAACTACGTAGAGCTCTAATGCAGTATTGGATGTGCATCTAACTGGACATGGAAAGCATATATATATATATAATACAAATAAGAAAATGGAGAAACAAATTTCCTTTGTTCATCAACTTACGGATATTATAATGTTGGATTATTTATTCATTTTACAAATGAGCACATCAAATGCATACAAAATATTATATAAATCAATAGATAAGATAACCCATAACTCCTATCTTACTTTGTGCTATATATATATATATATATATATATATATATATATACATATATATATAGGTTTATTTTGGTCATGTCAGTTTCTTGCTACTCCAAGTTTCGGCTTTGGGTGTATAGGGTCTTCAAGTTAAGAGTCATAACTTGTCTGAAGGCTTTGTACCCTACAGACTAAATTCAGACTCGAGACACTGAGAAAATACTAAGATACTTAGTAAAGGCGCTGTTTCGTACTTTGAGAGATGACTTTGCAATGACATAGACAAGTCTTGTGAATAGCTGTTGAGTTACTAAAACAACATTACAGAGGTACCAACGCAGTGAGAACCATTACTGACTTGCAGTCTATTGTGTTGTTCGGGGAGGGTGCGAAAGGGCAATGCAAAAGCATAAACCAATGCTAGCTAAACCCCACACATTTGTCTGACTCGAACAAGTGGATGTGCAAGGAATTCTAAAGAAGTAGCTCCCATAAGGAATAAAGAAGCAAAGCCCCCAACCTTACGGTATGATTTAATTTTGCCAAAAACTGTTCTGATTTTTGGAGTGACAGTATCTTGGAAAAAATAAACAGAGTGGGGATATAAAAAGAAGTGGGAGCTTAAAATATTGTCGTATGAAGAAGAGGATATCAGTGCACAGTGCTTGCTCTGATTAGAGGTTGGATATCCTGCGTTTGAAATTAATTCATCAATGTCCTAAGTGGATAGCTTGGAACTTAGAAATGGTAGCAGAGCAGTGATTCAGGAAATGGAATGTGAAGCAGAAAATTCTAACTCTTGGCAATAGCAGAAAAAGACCAAAGATTAGAGAAAATCGAAAAACAAAAGAATAAAAAAAAGCAAGAAGCAAATTCTTGGTCAGTAAGAAAGGAAGAGATAGTTCTTGGCGGGAATCATCTCTGTTGCACACCATTGTTTGCGATGGCTGTAAGGATACCTTCAAAAACCACATTCTAAATCCTAGTCCAATTATAGTCTTAAGCAATGGCTTTCGACTATTTTTTCTTCTTTTTACTTCTGGACCCCTTTGGTTACTATTTTGCTCAAGTGGGCCCCCATATCCTTTCGATGTTTAAAGCTTAGTTTTAAAGATACTTCTTTCAAAATCCCTATTTTGTTTGTCACACGTTCCCTTGTTTAATTAAGCTTGCAGCAGAAATCTGTAAAAGAACATATATCCGCGGAGGGAATCACGTTGAATTCTATAAAACATTAGAGACGGGGAACTCAGCCTGTTTCTTGCAATAAATATAACTAAACAAAAATTTTCATGAGCCCTTAAAGTACAACTGTGTATTTCCAATATATTATTTTGCTTGTATGGTTCCCCCAAAACCTTATGTAGACCCTTAGGGATCACATTGACTTTAGCTGAGAAACACTGGTACGAAGAAGTAGAAAATAATCCATGAACTCAAAGACCAGCAACGACATTGTAATTAATGATTCAGATAAGTGAAGAGAGGCTGGCGGAGGTGCAATGACCTAGTGGTTAGGGCAACGGACTCACGGTCGTAGGATCGCGGTTTCGATTCCCTGAATGGGCGCTGTGAGTGTTTATTGAGCGAAAACACCTAAAGCTCCACGAAGCTCCAGCAGGGGGTGGTGGCGATCCCTGCTGTACTCTTTCACCACAACTTTCTCTCACTCTTTCTTCCTGTTTCTGTTGTACCTGTATTTCAAAGGGTCAGCCTTGTCACTCTTTGTGTCACGCTGAATCTCTCCCGAGAACTACGTTAAGGGTACACGTGTCTGTGGAGTGCTCAGCCACTTGCACGTTAATATCACGAGCAGGCTATTCCATTGATCGGATGAAATGGAACCCACGTTATCGTAACCGACGGAGTGCCACGGATGTTAAATACAGCAAAAACACACCCCATTCACTCAACTGCGAGACACCACCTACCATGAAATGATAAACAATTACCTAACGACGAAAACAATGCAGAAACTGAGCCTCTTTGTTCATCTGTACTGTAAGTGTTTGTCTCATAGGGAGGGGGACTACTTAACGTTCGATGTAGGGCACTCGTTTGACGTAAACAAACCAACACAAGTTGTCAAGCGGTGAGGAACCAGAGGGAGGAGGATCTCGAAGGCTCTGTGAATGATCATGCAGACTGCCTTCCCTCCTGACTAAAAAGAAACATCACATCAGCATGAGTTAACATGGTCGCTGAAACTACAAAGAGTGTTGAGTTCTATATTTAAGAGATGAGGAATTTTGTACATTATTAAATTATTTACATTATTTACATTTGACGGATATTTGTCCTCGTCTTGTTTGTTGTTAACACAACGTTTCGGCTGATATACCCTCCAGCCTTCCTCAGATGTCTTGCAGAAATTTGGAACCTGCGTTCTCATTACTAAGGTTCTCATTCCTTACCACTACGCCATATGTCCGTGCGCATATGGCGTAGTGGTTAAGAGCGCGGGCTACTAATCCCAAGATTCCGTGTTCGATTCCAAGCAGTGTCAGGAACAACAACAACAACAACAACAACAACAATAATAATAAGAAGAAGAAGAAGAAGAAAGAAAGAAGAAAGAAAGAAGAAAGAAAGAAGAAGAAAGAAGAAAGAAAGAAGAAAGAAAGAAGAAGAAGAGAAGAAGAAGAAGAAGAAGAAGAAGAATGATAACATCGCAAAATACCTTAGGAATGAGAACCCAGGTTCGAAATTTCCCCAAGACACCTGATGAAGGCTGGAGGGTATATCAGCCGAAACATTGTGTTAATAACAAACCAGATGAGGACAAATATCCGTCAAGTGTAAATAATGTACAAAAAGTGTTCATCAATCCTCCTTTGAAGTATCCACTTCTGCTTTGATATTAAAAAAAAAAAGAGGGTACGTTGCACAATCTCGTTTCTCGCATAATCTTAACTGGGACGTCTTTGATAATAAATCGATCAGGGGGGATGTGAGGCTAAATAACGACAACAATAGCAATAACAATAATAAATGATATTAACCGTACAACCACCGCCACCTCCCTATCGCAACCGCTACGACCATCACTATCATTCTCATCACAAACATCTTCGACTAGGGATCGCCTAAAATAGCAGCCCTATTGACTTACCGCATTTGTGTAAAAAAACTCAAGATGCCTTATCTTTTAG
Source organism: Octopus sinensis (assembly GCF_006345805.1). Taxonomy (NCBI): domain Eukaryota; kingdom Metazoa; phylum Mollusca; class Cephalopoda; order Octopoda; family Octopodidae; genus Octopus; species Octopus sinensis. Next base: position 9,295 of record NW_021834762.1, read on the forward strand.
TTGTTTCGTTTGACTGTGGCCATGCTGGTGCACAGCCTTGAAGAATTTTAGGCGAATGAATCTCCTCCCGTACTTATTGTCTTTTTAAACCCGGCATATATTCTATCAGCTAAGTTACGGGGACGTAAACAAAGCAACACCGGTTGTCAAGCGGTGAGGGGACAAACACAGACACAAACATACATACACATACACAAACGCACGCACGCGCACGCACACACGCACGCGCACGCACACACGCACACACATACATATATATATACGAAGGTTTCTTTCAGTTTCCATGTACCAGATCCACACGCAAGGCCCGAGGCTATAGTAGAAGATATACGCTTAGGTGCCAGGCTGTGGGACTGAACCTGGAACCAAGTGGCCGAGAAGCTAGCTTTTTACCGCACACCAACATGTGTTCCTTAAAGTTTTGACCACGGCGGGATTTGAACTCAAGGCGCAGAGAGTTGGAACAAATATGCGAAGCTTTCTAGCCAACATTCTAAAGACTCAGTCAATTCGCTGCCTTTTCGAATAAAGTCATGGCTGGAATAACTTTAATTCGAATAAAGTCATGGCTGGAATAACTTTAATTATTTGTCTAATCAATGATGAATGAGTACATGCTAGAAATAATAACCAAAACAAAAACGCACTCAAATCGTACCTTTATAAAAAAAATAAATAAATTTGTACTCCGTCGGTTAAGACGATGAGCGTTCCAGTTGACCCGATCAACGGAACACCTTACTCGTGAAATTAACTTGCAAGTAGCTGAGCATTCCTCATACATGAATACCTATTTCTTTACTACCCACAAGGGGCTAAACACATAGGAGAGAAACAAAGACAGACAAACGGATTAAGTCGATTACATCGACCCCAGTGCGTAACTGGTACTTAATTCATCGACCCCGAAAGGATGAAAGGCAAAGTCGACCTCGGCGGAATTTGAACTCAGAACGTAACGGCAGACGAAATACCTATTTCTTTACTGTCCACAAGGGGCTAAACACAGGAGACAAACAAGGATAGACAGATGGATTAAGTCGATTATATCGACCCCAGTGCGTAACTGGTACTTAATTTTTCGACCCCGAAAGGATGAAAGGCAAAGTCAACCTCGGCGGAATTTGAACTCAGAACGTTACGGTAGACGAAATACCGCTAAGCATTTCGCCCGGCGTGCTAACGATTCTGCCAGCTCGCCACCTTGCATATATGTGTGCCTTCAACGTAGTTCTGAGGGAGATTCAGTGTGACACAGAATGTGACAAGAATGGCCCTTTGTAATTACAGGTACAACACATTTTTTGTCAGCTCCGTCGACTGGAGCAAGGTAAAATAAAGAGACTTGCTCAAGGATATAGCGCACCGCCGGGGGATCGAACATGAGACGTTACGATCGCAAGCCGAAAACCCTAATCTCTAAGCCATGCACTTCATAATCGTACCCTTCGGATTCCAAGAATGAATACGTATATAGACTATGTCTAATTAAAGACGAGATGGTCATTATTGTACCCTTCGGATTCCAAGAATGAATACGTATATAGACTATGTCTAATTAAAGACGAGATGGTCATTATTGGAATGTATGTGATTATAAGTTTGTTCTGTCAAGAACTGGCAAATATAACCATCAACATCAACATCAACAACAGGACGCGCAATGGCTCAGTGTTTAGGGCAGCGGACTCGCGGTCGGAGGATCGCGGTTTCGATTCCCTGACTAGCCGTTGTGTGTGTTTATTGAGCGAAAACACCTAAAGCTCCACGAAGCTCCGGCAGGGGGTGGTGGCGACCCCTGTTGTACTCTTTTGCCCCAACTTTCTCTCACTCTTTCTTCCTGTTTCTTGTTCCCGACTTCCTACGCAACCGCTGAGCCTGGATGCGCAATAATCCATCCGTCGATGCTCTCGGTGCCGGGGGGTGACCTGCTTTCTCTTCTGCGGGTCTTACGAATAGCAAAGGACCACGTCCCGGACTTCTCCCACTACAAACATGGGACGAAGACAGCTTCGTTCAACAGCAACATCAACAACAGCAATCGACAAACATCGTTGTTGCTACTCTAACATAACAAATGCTATCATTAAATCAAACACCATTACAATTGCCAACAACAATAAAAACGACAAGAACAGCTTCAACCACAGAAGATGAAAAAAAAATTCTGCATATTAAAACTCCAGCAGTTGTTGGTAGACAGTAAAAAGCAAAAACAAAAAAAGAAAAAAAAGAAAAAGAAAAAAAAGGAAAGAAAAATAGAATGTAAAGCTGACCTTTTTTTTTTTGAAAACTGTCGAGCTCTTGAGAGGCTTGGAAGGTATTTGAAAAATTCTATTCACTGTTGGGGGATATCTGGCTTCGTCGACACACACACACACACACACACACACACACACACATAACCACAGAGAAACATAGATATTTAAATAGATAAACAAATAAATAAACGAACAAAAAAGTGATGTACGAAGAAGTATTTTAAAAAAGAGAATAATAATAATAATAATAAATAGATAAGCTTAAATAAGCAAATTAGAAATAATGTGCTGGTAATGATTTCTTAATTGCAGGCATGAAGTGCTTAAAATTACGTTTAGTAGTAGTAGTATAGTAGTAGTAGTAGTAGTAGTAGTATAGTAGTAGTAGTAGTAGAAAGGACGGTAACTCGACGATAGAGTGTAGGATAAGTTAAAAATGAAGTGTGATCATGTGAAGCAACAAAAACAAAATAATAAAAATAATTAAAGAAAAGTCCCCGAAAAGGGAGAGATTTCCCAGGGCTGCCTGTGGAAACCCCACGAAATCCACAGTCAACCTGAGATTGCTAAGAACGATGCCCTTTCTTAGCTGTCCATCTTTAACGTAGAGGTGCATGTTCAGAGAAAGCGCCTTTGGGGTCAGACCAAGCTCATCAAATCGTGTTCAACAAAGCACTGTGGTCCAGCTTTCAATAAAAACACTGGGAGCCAGCACTTTGCTTTACATCAGGGGTCTCCAAAGTGATCGATATCGATCCCTGGGGAGTCAATGGGACTATTCAAGAGGTCGATAAATACACATCTACTTAATTATTATTATTATTTATCTACTTTCTTGTATCTGCCTGGGGTGTCGATGAGGGATCAAGCATTCTATGAAGGGGGTCGACGGTCTAAAAAGTTTTGGGACCCCTGTTTTGCATCAGCATTTTACTTTAGAAATTGAACTTGAGAAAATTGATGAGATCTTAGCTAAAGAGGAAGGTGTCTGTTTTTATTCCCTTTCTGCCGCGTCCGCCACACAATCTCTATCACCACAGCCATCAGAACCTTTCAGATAAAAATAAAAATAAATAAATAAATAACTAAATAAAGACGGAATGATTTTCAAAACGGGTTCAGCTGATAACCGGGTTCGTGTTACGCAAGACAGTTGCCATCTAACAGAACTGCACACGTCAGTAACTCTCAGAAAGACCTGGCTCACGACACTTCCGTGTACACAGAGTTTATCTCGAATCAGCAATGGCTCTCGGTAGCACTGCTAGGCTAAGGATATCTAGAAATTATCCATGAGCTCCGGTCCGAAAGCCTTCCGGAACTGGCCAACTAGTTGATTTTCATCGATGTCTAGAATTTCCATGTCGACGTCGTCTGTTTTACTCGCCACTACTCCACTATAAAGTGTCAACTGGAGTTCCCAGCGACCACATTGCCCGACTTGTTGAAGACTGTGGCATTCCAGATGCCAATCGCACTCCTTCGATCTTTGTTCGATTTGGGAATGCTTCCCAAACGAGCTGAAGAAAACCGCGTCTGACAAACGTTGCCTACAATTGCTCTCCATCAAGGAAGCACCTTAATGTATAACTGCCCATCATCATCCACGGCATGCCTCCTCCTCCTCCTCCTCACGCGCGCACACGCACACGTGCAGCATGATTGGCATTCAACCACTTTTCCAGCGTTAGGTGCACGGGTCACCTTGTTAGATCTAATATGCGTGCTCTAAGACAAGAAAGAACAGAAGCCATTTGATGGGACAAGATGGTGGAAGTTCGCACGTGTGTGTGTGTGTATGTGTGCGCGCGCGAAAGTGTGTGCATGTGTGTGTGTGTGCGTATGTGTATGCTTATGTGTATGTGTGTGTATGCTAATACGAGCGTGTGTGAGTGCGTGTGTGTGGCATGCTGTGTGTATTTATTCTGCTCTAAGATTTAAGCTACTTCAGATTACGATCCCATTAACTAGCGGTTCGACAAACAGAGATCGATGAAATGCATGCAACACTAACAACACTGAAACATCTACGCATGTCCGTATGAGAAAATAAATTTTCGGCGGTGGTATCCCCACATCGTCACAGATCAATGACTGGCACATGTATACATATCTTTCAAAATTCTTTCTGGCACTGTCGGTCTCTTTGACCCAACCGTTAAGTTACGGAGACGTAAACAAACCAACATACATTGCCAAGTTGTGAGGGTGGGACGAACGTAAACTCATAAAACTATGTACTATACGGCGTACTTCCACACAGTTTCCGTCTAATGGTCGGTCCAGGGGCTGTAGTAGAAAACACTTGACCAGTGTGTGCCCCGCGGTGATACTAAACTCGAAACCCCGTGGCCGCAAAACGAGATTCTTAAATGGCACGTGAATATATACCTAAATAAAAAATAAAATAAAAATGAATGACCATGCGGTTGCACCTAAAAAGCTGCTCTCCGAGGCACAAGTCCAGGCAAGGTTATTTAGGAAAGACCAGTATTCGCCCATGCATACCGGCCCTCTCCTCTCCACGCCATCGATGTTGTCCAAGCGAAAGGTAAAGGCCGATACAGCTTGGCACCAGTGACGTCACAAATAATTTCTACAGCTGAGTGAACCGGAGCAGCGTAAAATAAAGTGTCTTGCTCAAGAACACAACACACAGCAGGAATCGAACTCACTACATCATGATTGTGTGCCCAAAATTCTAACCGCTGAGTCATGCGGCTACACACACACACATATACAAATATAACTACACATGTACCATACAGTTCTATATTTAAGAGATGAGGAACTATGTACATTATTTACATTATTTACATTTGACGGATATTTGTCCTCATCTTGTTTGTTGTTAACACAACGTTTCGGTTGACATACCTTCCAGCCTAGTTGTTAAGAGCGCGGGCTACCAAAACAAAGATTCCGAGTTCGATTCCAAGCAGTGACCTGAACAATAACAACAACAACAACAACAATAATAATAATAATAATAATAATAATAACATCGAAAAATACCTTAGGAATGAGAACCTAGGTTCGAAATTTCCCCAAGACACCTGATGAAGGCTGGAGGAGGGTATACTGGCTGAAATGTTGAGTTAATAACAAACAAGATAAGGACAAATATCCGTTAAATGTAAATAATGTAAATAATATATACACATGTGCCGTTAGCGATTTCTTCTCTTCCCTCTTTGAACTTTTTCCTTTCTCCCTTCCGACGAAGAGCTATGCACGAAACGTCAAACTCCCCCTTTCACCGAGTGTCAAACTAATACATTTCCTGTGTAATACACGATCGTTGTTTTCCATTTTTTTTCACTTTTTAGTCGTTTATTTGAATTATCTACACACACACACACACATATATATATGTAGTCAACTCAAATAAACATAAATACACACAAACATATACGCACGCATGAAAGTTCGCACGCACGCACAC
>NW_021834763.1:0-2500 GCF_006345805.1 Octopus sinensis
GAATGCATCCTTTCCTTAAAAAAAATTATTATTGTAGGATGATGTAATTTGGGAACTTGATTTCTAAATTTTAGCAGGCACGATTTTTACTTAGCACGTTTTCGATGTTGGTAATAATGAAGATAGTGTTGTGTTGGAGAAGAAATGCCACCAGATTGGGCCACAAGTAGCACATCTCTCAACATACATACATACATACATACATACATACATACATACATACATACATACATACATACATACATACATACATACATACATACATACGTATTTGTTTTTATGTCCAGTTATAATAAAAACAATTGTACATTAATCTGATGGGTTACACTATCCTTTTGTAGAATACAAATTTATTATTCTTATACAAGAACGTTGTTCGCGGTGACTTCGAAGTCATTGTCAATAGCATTTTGATAAGAATATTATGACGTATATATAATATAATATATATATATATATATATATATATATATATATATATATATACCACACATATGTATATATGTTATATCATTTGGACAACTTGATATTTTAATATTTCTAATTTCTAAGGTAAAAATTCCATTGAATATCAAATTATCTACCAGTACGGTTAGAAAATCTAAGGGTATCTTTATATATACATACATGCACACATACACACATACACATACATACAACACATACATACACTCACACACGTACATACATATATATATACAGAGAAACAGACTGACAGACAGACAGCAGTCACACACAGATGACAGGACACAAACAATAAATGCATACAAATATATTTACACTGCATGCATACATCTACACACATAAAAGTTCATAAATATATTACATATACGTGCATACATTTATACATATATGTATATATTATCTACATCTATATACATGCAGACATACATACATTCGTACCCAAAAACACACACATATAGACACGTATATATCATGCATAAATTCTTGTGTGTGTGTATATATATATATATGTATATATAAGTATATAATATGTATATATATATGTATATATATGTATATACATACATATATCTATATCTGTATGTATATATATATATATAATATAATATATATATATATATATATATATATACAGATATAGAATTGCATACATATACATACATATACATATGTATATACACATATATATGTGTATAAACATATATACACACACATATATATGTATATATATAATATATACAGATATAGATATATACATACATGCATACATACATACATACATACATACATACATACATACATACTAACATACACCATACAAACATATTTTTGCTACTTTCTAAAACAATTCGCTACGTTTTGAAAATTTTGAGCTTCTTTTAATTTACACAGATCTAGCAAACCCTGCTGGAGAGAGTTAATAAAGACAGATTTTTTATCCCTTTAAACCTATGTGTAGAACATTTTAAATACATGAAAACTATGACGGACGGAGTGTTAGTTAATGACGCAGTAGAAAGACACTCACACACATACACAATCGGCCGACGGAGTTTCTCAACTGAGAAGCTTTTAACGAACACTGAGAATAATTTTTTAGTTCGAAAAGAAGAAATTTAATTGGGGAAGAATTTGATAAGAAATTTGATACAAAATTTCTTAATTTCTTAATAAGAATAACCTGTTTGATACAGCGGTCATATATATTATCCCATTCTTTTTATTGGTTTTCTACCATTTCACTTCGGCCATAATCAAGGAGTTTAGTCAATCATATATATATATCAATACAAATTTCCTCCTTTTATTTATATTACCAATATCAATTTGTCGAACCGCTAGAGAATAAGTCATAAAGGGACATGGCACGTTATGGACAGAATAAAAATCTTTCATTTCCATTTATGGTAGATGAAAAATAAACTCAAATTAAACTCCATCTCAATTCGGTGAAGAAAGTAAATTATCTATCTATCTATCTTTTATCTATCTATCTATCTATCTATCTATCTATCTATCTATCTATCTATCTATCATCTATCTATCCATCCATCCATCTATTATTATCTATCTATCTATCTATATATCTATCTATCTATCTATCTATCTATCTATCTATCTCTCCCCCATCTCTATTCTCTATATATATAGAGAGAGATGATAGACAGATATAAATATATACTTATACATTATATATAGATATAATATAGTATATATATATGTATAAGTATATATTTAAGTGGTGGGTGTGTTATAATATATATATAAATGTATTATTTATATTATATATATATATATATATATATATATATGTCTGTGTGTGTGTGTGTATATTGTGCCCCACCAGGTCGCGGCCTTCGGGCTGAAACATTTTTAAGGATTTAAGGATTTATATATATATGTATATATATATATATATGTGTGTGTGTGTGTGTGTGTGTGTGTGTGTGTATGTATGTATAATACAATTCTCCATGAGAGTATATATTTTTTTCGAAATAAAGAATGTCCTCTTATTTATTGGTTATTTTTAATC
>NW_021834763.1:5000-17500 GCF_006345805.1 Octopus sinensis
CCGGGACTTATTCTTTGTAAGCCCAGTACTTATTCTATCGGTCTCTTTTGCCGAACCGCTAAGTGACAGGGACGTAAACACACCAGCATCGGTTGTCAAGCAATGCTAGAGGGACAAAACACATACACACACACCACACACACAACCATATATATATATATATATACACACACCACACACATATATATATATATATATATATATTTATGTGAAATAGAAAGATGAATAATCTTGTAGTAGATTAATCAAAAGTTTAACCGATACCTTAGTAGCAAAAATCACAGCAGTAAACAGTATATATATATATATATATATACATATATACGACAGGCTTCTTTCAGTTTCCGTCTACCAAATCCACTCACAAGGCTTTGGTCGGCCCGAGCTATAGCAGAAGACACTTGCCCAAGATGCCACGCAGTGGGACTGAACCCGGAACTATGTGGCTGGTTAGCAAAGTAACCAGCATTAAGAGTATATGATCTTACCACACAGCCACTCCTGCGCATTTTGCTTGCAGAAAATAAAGAAATAGCAGTAATAACGTTTAATAAATGTTGCTTACAGCAAGTTATGGATGATTTAAGGTATTTTCACACCCGACATCACAAAATGCGTCTGAATAAACATTGCCGGACAGCAAATAGAGACTCGGACATTGCTTAGAAAATAATTTTCGTTTTTAACCTCGTATATAGTACGCACTAGGGATTTTGACCTTTACATTTTTTTGGTGGGGGGGGGGTGCGGATTATACTCGAGGATTTACGGTATATAATTCATTAACAAAATATATTGTCATAGAGGGGTTAAACCAAGAAATGAGTGCAGTATATAAAGCTGTCCAAGGGACTCCGAAAAAAGGATGGGATGGGATCATAACTGTCCGACGAACGGAAACGTAAAACTCTCTGAGTAACCGGGTTTTTTTGTGATATTTTTGCAGCCTTAATAAACAAAGCATATTACTCTATTCGAGTACTATTTTTTCCACCTTGTTTTGCATTTATGTGCATACTCATGTGTGTGTGTGTCTGTGTGTTTATGTATGTATGTGTGCTAATAGTTCGCTTACGCATAGTGATACTGATAACCTGGTGTTAGAACTCAATAAACGTATGCTTCAGAGCAAGGCGTTAGTCGAGTACAGAGCGTAATAAGAAATTAAATAAATGGCAAAGGAATAGACAAGTATGTAATGAACTTCATTAGCTTGTAGCTGTTTCTGCTGTAGGATGCAATGCGTTCATAGTCGAGTGCTTATGTGTAACGCTATAGCTTCATAAACTGTATGCAGGGGCGGACTGAGCCGTCGGTCAATCGAACACTGCCCGGGGCCCGCACTCTACATGTTAACTCTACTAAAACACACATTCAAAGGGGCCTGGTAAACAGTTATACCCGAGGGCCCTTAATACTCCAAGTCCGCCGCTGTCTGTATGTATTACTTGACGTAGATGTTCTGTAAATAAATCATAATACTGCAGATTTCATCTTGACACAATACATACCCTAACGCATACCACAATATGCACTAAAACATATTGTTATTTAAAAATATAAAATAAACTAGCAGTATCGCTCGGTGTTGCTCGGGTTTGTTTCGACCCTTTAAAATGGGAATTTTTGAAAAGTAAAAATTTTGCATTATGTAGCTTGTTATTCACTTTAAGTGAACTTTTTTCTGGTTGAAATATACTGAAAAATGGCGACACAGCAAAAAAAAAAAAATCGTAAAAAATAGGGATTTTCATAGAAAAAAAAGCACCTTTTTGGTGTAAATAAGTTTTGGTCTTAACATGGTCTGATTTGAATTTTATCTTCTACAGAATGAAGAGCAAACCTTCTTCTATCATACTCTTAATTTTGGTCAACTTGCGCCGCAGGGTCTCGGAGGAGATAGTGTTAGTTGAAGGCTACCAAACCTGCCACACACAGACAACTTCAGCTTTATATATATAGATTTTATAAAAGAATGTCGACGTTTTCCTTGAAATATTCATCATATCCGTTTTAGTATTTACAACGAATAAAAGCTACCAATGCTGGAGAAGCAATTCATTTTCAAGCATCCACTGATAATAAACAAGATTTCCCAGTGGTGTAGCTAGAGTTCTGCCGCCTGTGGCAATGCTTGAGTTTGTGTCCCAAATTGGGTGCCCATATCCTATAAAAACTGATAAAATGGATTATAAGATATCCTCGGTTCCAAAAATGGATTATAAGATATCCTCGGTTCCAAAAATGAATTATAAACAGACACGTACGTGCGTGTGTGCATGCGTGCGTGTGTGCGTATGTGTGAATGCGCGCGCGCTCGTACGTGCGTGCATTTGTCTGTGTAAACGACCTGTAGGTGTAATCTAATGCTTAAGCCGTTGAGCCAACTGCATTTTTTAAGCATCGTGACTTTTGAATCACCCTATACTAATTCGTGACGATATCAAGCGATATTGGCTCCAAAATCCATTCGATATGGTGTCATAATAGCAGACTGATCCATTCTTCCCTTTCATCTTGGTGTCAAGTCAATTCTACAGAGAGCGGCAATGTGCACCTGTTACATCGCTTTGGCTCTGGTAATAAAACTAAATTTTATAAATACATTAAGTTTAATGTCAGTCAATAAAAATAACAATGGAGAATAAAGATACGTATTTATATCCATGTGTGTGTGTGTGTGTGTGTGTGTGTGTGTGTGTGTGTGTGTGTGTGTATAAATGTTTGTTCTTATATTCAGTTATAATACAACAGTTTTACATTAATCGAATGGGTTACTCGATAATTTTGTAGAGTACAAACTTAAAATATATATGAACGTCACGCATCCTTTGAGCACAGTAAGTTCTTACGCATATATAAATATCAATATATATATGTCTGTCTGTCTGTCTGTCTGTATGTATGTATGTATGTATGTGTGTATGTAAGTATACATATGCATATATGGTTACAGGACGTCACCAACAGTAAACAACATGAATTACTCCTCGAGGAGTATATATATATATATATATATATATATATATATGTATACTCCTCGAGGAGTAATTCATGTTGTTTACTGTTGGTGACGTCCTGTAACCATATATGCATATGTATACTTACATATATATAATATATATATATATATATATATATATTATATATATATAATATATATATATATATATAAACATGTATATATATATGTAAAAGGAAAGTTTACGAAAATAAAAAAGACGAAGGCAGGTGGAGTACAAACAAACAAAGGTATTAGTATAGCGCTCAGGAATAGAAAAAGTCTTTTACGTTTCGAGCCTACGCTCTTCGACAGAAAGATACACCGAAAAAAAAACAAGGAGAGAAAATAAATGCGTGTTGGAGCTAACGATCTATGTGTGTGTCTCAAGACCGCTTGACAACCATTGTAGCTTAGCTTATATTATCATAACTTACTGACTCGGCAAAAGATGCGATAGAATGCGTACCATACTTTAAAAATACCTAGTCTAAGGATCCTCGAAGCGGTCGTGGGGTGGTTGCCTCCCCTGTCAGTATGTGTGTATATTTTCGGCGCTCCCTTTCAGCATTAAGAGTATATGATCTCGTATTTCTAGCAATGTAGGTACTTCCAACACACTTAGTGACTATTGAATTTTTCCTTTATGGTATCCCATTGCGCCTGGCGGCGAGCTGGCAGAATCGTTAGCACGCCGGGCGAAATGCTCAGCGGTATTTCGTCTGTCGCTACGTTCTGAGTTCAAATTCCACCGAGGTCGACTTTGCCTTTCATCCTTTCGGGGTCGATTAAATAAGTACCAGTTACGCACTAGGGTCGATATAATCGACTTAATCCGTTTGTCTGTCCTTGTTTGTCCCTTCTGTGTTTAGCCCCTTGTGGGTAGTAAAGAAATAGGTATCCCATTGCACCTGGCTGTTTATATTAATTTACACACACACACACAAATTGATATATATACATGATACACATACATAGACATATATGATAACAGACAGATAGATAGATAGATAGATAGATAGATAGATAGATAGATAGATAGATAGATAGATAGATAGATAGATAGATAGATAGATAGATAGATAGATAATTTTGAGGTTGCTATTCATAGGAATATGGATAATTTAGCGTAGTGTTTCCCAACCTGTTCTCTTCCCACCTCAGGCTCCACAATAACTTTCTAGAAAAATGTATGCTTGACCCATAGTTGGAAAAAAGCAACTTCATTTTAAATATTAGATGAGTTTATAGGTCGACGCACCGGCAGAATCGTCAGCACGCCGAGCATTTCGTCCGTCTTCACATTTTGAGTTCAAATTCCAATGTGGCCGACTTTGCCTTTCATCTTTTTAGGGTCGATAAAATAAGTACCAGTTGAATACTGGGGTCTATACAATCGACTTACTCCCTCCTTTTGCCAAAATTTGAAATCAATATTTTATCACAATTATTTCAGGCAAAAGAATCTACCGGTAACTCTTTTATTAAGTACTGAGTACAAAGAAAAGTACATTACTAAGAAAATAAAAACAAAAGATTTTCACAATTCGTCCAACTAAAAATAAAGAAAAATCTTTTGATCCTCCGATCCATGGCAGTTTTCCCAGGCCCACCGGGGTGGGGGGGAGTAGATTTAGAATAAAGAACGCAAATACATTCTCTTTGGGCTCATAATTTTTTTAATAAACTAGCAGTATCGCCTGGCGTTGCTCGGGTTTGTTTCGATCCTTTAGAATTGGAATTTTTGAAAAGTAAAAATTTCGCATTATGTAGCTTGTTACTCTCTTCAAGTGAACATTTTTCTGGTTGAAATACACCAAAAAACGGCGACACAGCAATAAAAAAAATCGTAAAAAATAAGGATTTTCATAGAAAAAAGCACCTTTTTGATGTAAATAATTTTTGGTCTTAACATGGTCCGATTTGAATTTTATCTTCTACGGAAGGAAGAGCAAGCCTTCTTCTAACATACTTTCAATTTTGGTCAACTTGCGCCGCAGGGTTTCGGAGGAGATAGTGTTAGTTGAAGGCTACCAATCTTGCCATACACAGACAACTTCAGCTTTATATATACAGAGATTACACATTTCTACATATCCACATACATGTAGTCGTTTATTTAGATCAGTGCCTTTCAACTGACGTCCATATAAGATATTGTTGTTAAAATTTATGTGCAATAAGCTGGTTATACTTCTACAATACGCAAAATATTTTAATTTTTTTTTTTAATATATACAGCCCCTAATAATATTTAATCATATAGGCGCAGGCGTGGCTGTGCGGTAGGTAGCTTGCTTCCCAACTACATCGTTCCGGATTCAGTTCCACTACGTGGCATCTAGGGCAAATGTCTTCTACTATAGCCTCGAGCCGACTAAAGCTTTATCAGTGAATTTGGTAGACCGAAACTGAAAGAAGCCCGTCGTTATATAATATATATATATATATATATATATATTATATATATATATTATATCATGGACGCCATGATAGATCGTTAGCCACTACACACATTTTTTTCTCTCCTTGTTTTTTCTGTGTACCTTTCTGTAGAAGAGCGTAGGCTCGAAACGTAAAAGACTTTTTCTATTCCTGAGCGTTATACTAAACATCTGTTTGTTTTGTACACCACCAGTCTTCGTCTTTTGTTTTTTTTCGTAAACTATATATATATATATATATATATATATATATATATATATCTTTGTGTGTATGTCTTCGCGTCTATGTTTGTTCCCTACCCACGTCACCACTTGACAACCGGTGTTGGTGCGTTTACGTCCCCGTAACTTAGCGGTTCGGCAAAAGAGACCGATAGAATAAGTGCTAGGCTTACAAAGCATAATTCCTGGGGTCGATTTCTTCGATTAAAAAAAAAAACCCTTTTAAGGCAGTGCTCCAGAATGGTTGCAGTCAAATGACTGAAACAAGTAAAAAAATAAATAAAGTAAAAGAATAGGATCCGCTTTATGTACATTGAATGACTGGATGTCCAGGAGAGTAAAATACGAATCAAAGGGATCCCAGAGGCAAAAAAATTGTTGATATCACTCATATAGATGATAGCACTTACAAGACCAGCCATGTTTCTTTCGATCGTGAATTCATCAGAGAGCAAGTAAAATTATGTAAGTCAGGTTTTATAAATGTTTGTGATGAATTGGAGGTTGGGTATTGAGTAGTGTTTAGTTGTCAAATCACTGATCGATATTCTGTGAAATACCTAGGCGTGTAAACGAAGCGGTTGTAAGAGGGAAAAGGAGAGGGGCATTAAGGATGGGACTAGAGTGGTTGGTTGATCTCTAGGAAAAGAGATAAAAAAAATAATCATTGTCTGGAATTGAAATGTGAACAGTATTGGCAGACCTGACACAGAACATTGTGAATGGGACAGTGAGAATACAGAGAGAGAGAGAGAGGGAGAGAAAGAAGGGTGTGAGACGAGAAGGGAGAAAGGAGTCAGGAAGAGAGAGAGGGGGGAGGAAGGAAAGAAGAGAGAAAGTAGGAATGAAAGAGGGTGATGGTGGTGAAGAAAATGTGGTGGAGAGAGCAAAATAAAAATTGCTAAAAATGATAAACAGATGCGTGACACACATACACACACATATACAGTAGAGACCCAGAACACAACAGTAATAAAAGCATCGTATAAAAAACACATTGATATAAGTAGTCAGCTCTACTTGGTTTTCCAAGTTGGTCGTTTTGATAAATAATCTTTAACATTATCCGCAGGAGAATTTTGGAAGGTAAATTGAGAACAGCAATAAATATAATATAAATAAAATAAAATAAAATAAAATAAAAAAAATGAATAATGGACGTTTTAAAATGTTTCAGTTGTGATCGACATTTTGGTCATGGTTCAATGGAGTATATTGAAAGTGCCTAAATTATTTAAAATATTAAGTTTACGTTTTTTTTTTTCTTTTCAGTATAGGAAAAAGGGTATTCTTTCGTTTTATGATCACAAAGTGAAAGCGGAAGTAAAAGCTGAATCCGGCAATCTCGGTAAATCTTCGTATATAAGAGGGAAAGGAGAAATACTGCTCCACGCTTGGGATACCATACCCTCCGTTTCGAACTTATCTATAAGAATTTTCTCTGGCGCAGAAGCCATAAAAACGATGCACTTTGGTTTGCATAAAATGTTATTACCTTATCAATTAAATATTTTTGTCATTAATATATGCACATAGAACAATCTTTGATTAAAATACCGGCGTGTAAAATAAGGGTAATAAAAGACCCCTTCGGTCATGAATGTCCATGGGATTGTACCTAGAAAGTTATACTCCGAGGCAAAAGTCCGGAAAAGGTTGTTTATAGAAGACCAGCAGTCGCCCATGCATACCAGCCTCTCCTTTGCACGCCACCGATGTTATCCAAGGTAAATGCTAACACAGCTTGACACCTGTGATGTCGCAACTCATTTCTAAAGCTGAGTGAACTGGAGCAACGTGAAATAAAGTGTCTTGCTCAAGAACACAACACACAACCCGGTCTGAGAATCGAACTCTCTACCTCAAGATTGTGAGCCCGACGCTCTAACCACTCAGCCATTTTATGAAATGTATAATCGATGAGTTAAGGATTGTTTGGTATTTGTCACGGCGCCTTTTTTCTTAAGTGCTCGCTCCTCAGAACTTGGCTACCCCACTGCTCATACCTGGTTGCCAGTATCTAACTGGTACTCCGTCAGTTACGACGACGAGGGTTCCAGTTGATCCGCTCAACGGCATAGCCTGGGATAGCACCTAGAAAGTTCCCCTCTGAGGCACAAGTCTGAACAATGTTGTTGATGGAAGACCAGCACACCAGCCTCCGCTCTCCATGCCATCGACTTTATCCATGTTTACGATTATTTATCAGATAACTTGCGTTTCACTTTTTGATGATAAAACGAAAGAATACCGAAAAAAAATACTTATAACGATTATTTTCTTTTTAATTATTGCGTGGTATATGCTAGGCGCTGGAATGGCAGAATGGTAAGAAGAATAGTTTCGAATCCAGTCTCACTACGTAACATTTTAGGCAAGTGTCTTCTGCTATTGCAATGCACCACCCAAAACGTGACTGGGTCTAGTAGATGGAAACCGAAAGAAACCCGTCGCACATGTGTGTGAACCATTGAATTTGTGTTTGTCCTCTGCCACCGCTTGACCACCAGTGCTACTTCGTTTACGTCCACGTAACTTCGCGGTTCGGCAAATGAGAATAAGTCACCAGGCTTAAACAAAATAAGCTCTGGGGTTGACTTGTTCGATAAGACCCTTCAATACGATGCCCCAGTATTGCCGCAGTCGAATGACCGAAACAAATGAAAAATAAACGATAAAATATACGTGTACGGCAAGATATAAACATAGAAGTTATCTACCACTGCGTATCTTATCTACCACACCTTTATATAAATACATATACAGCAATATTAATGATTCTTCAAGACCAGGGGACTTTCTGAAAGGTACAACTACGAAAATTTACCTTGGAAGTATGTAAGTAGTGTGACCGCCCAATAATGACCCATGTCTCACGCCGGCCCGCTTCTCGGAAAAAGGCTGCCCATGACATATTGAAACGAACCAGTTTTGTAGTCAATTCTTCGGATCTTTTCGGTTTGACCGGCAGTTTTTTTTCTAGCGCTGTCATATGAAATTGTCACCCATAATTATGACCCTAGTATCGATCTATTGCATTTCAATCTGTTTTAGGGTTAGGGTTATGGGTGGGGGGAAGGGTATCTTTTTCTTTTCTTCAGAAGTGTAAATAAACCTAATCTGTTTCTTAAACGAGGGACATATTTATACGGCACAGAATGTTTTCACCTCAATAGACGTCATTGATTGGTTGAAATTGCAGAAATTGAAGAAGAAAAAAACAACAAATATCTTACAAACTATAGAATTTTCTCAATATAACCAAGAGAAAAAGATGTTTAATAAACACATTCGACCAGTATACGAAGTTAAAAAGTGTTTAGTTACGTGGAAATTATTGTAAAAAACTGCCGGTCAAACCGAAAAGATCCTGCAGCCGTTGTAGATTGGAGTAACTTGATACGAAAGGCCTTTTTTTAAGGACATACGAAGTCCCGCCTTACTTTCTCCCGGGAATCGAACTCAGGATTTTACGGTCCTGGGAAGAATACCCTAACCACTTAGCTACGCAAGCTTTTCATCTCACTGCCCTAATTTTTCTATTTTTATATGAAGAAAGAAACTTCCAAACAAAACAAACAAAAAAGCAAGCAAACATATATATAACCATTAAAAGCCGATAAATATAACTATCATATACATTGATAAAAGGAAAATTAGAAAACGATCAATATGAGAACTATACCAATCAGATAAGAAGCTGATATCTCATCGATTTTTTCTGTTATGCTTCCATTTCCTTCTTATGAAACTATGTGTTAACACGCGTGTAACTGATCACGTAAATGCATATAGTAACAAACATAAGCTGGATTCTCAGCGACTGTGAAATATGTCAGTAAAAGGAAGTGCATATGCGCGTGCGTGCGAGTTGTGTGTGTGAGCGCGCGCGGATGAGATTTTAGCTAATGGCGATCACGTCGTTCTTGTGTACATTTGAATTTTACATTATCCTTCTTGTTTTGATTCAAAGAAGATTATTTGGTTGCTATTTCTTCTGGACCTAGAAGAAACCACTTGGAAGCTCTTTATCTTCGATTCGCATTTATATAGGCGCAGGAGTGGCTGTGTGGTAAGTATCTTGCTAACCAACCACATGGTTCCGGGTTCAGTCCCACTGCGTGGCATCTTGGGCAAGCGTCTTCTGCTATAGCCCCGGGCCGACCAATGCCTTGTGAGTGGATTTGGTAGACGGAAACTGAAAGAAGCCTGTCGTATATATGTATATATATATGTATGTGTGTTTGTGTGTCTGTGTTTGTCCCCCTAGTATTGCTTGACAACCGATGCTGATGTGTTACGTCCCCGTTACTTAGCGGTTCGGCAAAAGAGACCGATAGAATAAGTACTGGGCTTACAAAGAATAAGTCCCGGGGTCGATTTGCTCGACTAAAGGCGGTGCTCCAGCATGGCCGCAGTCAAATGACTGAAACAAGTAAAAGAGAAAAGAGATATGTAGTTATATTTACAGAATTGTTTGTAAATATAATTGTTTTTAGATAATGTAAAGAAATCTAGGAAATCAAATTATTTATATAGACACAGAAACACAAAATATATTCATGCATACATTACGTGAACACTTCTTGCACACTTACAATGTGCATGCGTGTGTGAATGAATGTATGCGCGCGTGTGTATATAAGTGTGTCTGTGTGTACTAGTAGTATATATATATGTATATATATATATAATAAGAATGAATGTTTTATATATAATGAATGAAATACATGGAAGGGACGAACAGGAACACAGAATTCGAAGCCTTCATCTTCAGTCAACCGATCATCAAATTTCGGTGTTTCAATTCTATATTTGCTCCAACTCGCCAGCCCCAAGAAAAAAAACTAGCTGTAAGCATTAGATTTCTTGGTAGAGACAGGATTAACGCACAAGACGGATGTGAATACAAAGACGAAAACGAAATTGAAAAACAGTAATGAAAAAAACAAACTATATATATATAATATATATATATATATATATATATATATATATATATATATATATATATATGTATAGATATATATATGTGTATAATATTATATAATATGTATATATATATATATATGTATGTATACATATATATGTATACATATGCAATGGCCCAGTGGTTAGGGCAGCGAACTCGCGGTCGGAGAATCGCGGTTTCGATTCCCAGACTGGGCGTTGTGTGTGTTTATTGAGCGAAAACACCTAAAAAGCTCCACGAGGTTCCGGCAGGGGATAGTGGAAACCCCTGTTGTACTCTTTCGCCACAACTTTCTCTCAATCTCTCTTCCTGTTTCTTGAGTAACACTGCGATGGACTGGCGTCCGTCCAGCTGGGGGGAACACATACGCCACAGAAAGCGGGAAACCGGGCCCCTTGAGCCTGGCTAGGCTTGAAAAGGGCGCATATAATACACACATATATACATACATATTTAATTACATACACACACACATATATGAGGGTACAGATATCTGTCTGTCCTTAAATATGAATTTGTGTACGCACACGTCACAGCCATGTTTCTACTGATTGTTTCACCACAAACCAGTGCACTCGATTCGATCGGTAATAATCCTTTCTACAAGTCCAGGAATTTGGGGCGTTGTAGGTAAGTCGATTTCGCCAACCCCTGTGCTCAGCTGCTGCTAAATTTATCATTTCCCGGAACGATTAAAGGCAAAGTCGATCACGGCGGAATTTGAACTTGGAACGTAAACATGGCGCAGGAGTGGCTGTGTGGTATGTAGCTTGTTTACTAACCACATGGTTCTTGGTTCAGTCCCACTGCGTGGCACCTTGGGTAAGTGTCTTCTACTATAGCCTCGGGCCGACCAAAGCCCTGTGAGTGGATTTGGCAGACAGAAACTAAAAGCATATGTGTATGTGTGTGTGTGTGTGTGTGTGTGTGTGTGTCTGTATCCCATATCAATCGCTTCACAACCGATACTGGTTTGTAACTTAACGGTTCGGCAAAAGAAACCGACAATAAGTATTAGGCTTACAAAGAATAAGTCTCGGGATCGATTTGTTCGACTAAAGGTGGTGCTCCAGCATGACCGCAGTCAAATGCCTGAAACAAGTAAAAGAATGGAAGAAATTCTGATAAGCATGTTGTCTGGCGTGCTATCGATTCTGCCAGGTGGCCGTCTTCCCCGTAGATCCAAATTCGTTCGACATCAGTGCGTATAAAACATATTTAAAGTGCCGGCCATCATCCGTAAACGAATATAACATGGTAACAGTAACATGTACTCCATTCTAAAAAAACAAAGAAAATTAATGTGTATGTGCGTGCGCGCGACTATACGTATTGTATTTACTTGTGTTTAAGTCGCATTTGTGTATATATCGGTCCCCTAATTTAGTGTTAAATCCCTTCGTACTTTTAGCTTTGTTCCGTGGATAAGTCGCACCCTGGTTTCCGTGAATTGAAATTGAGCATAGAATAGAACAACTTATACACGAGTAAACACGGCGATTAAATCTATACCATACACCGTGGTCACAGGCTGTTAGATACTGGTAATTAGGCGCAGGCGTGGCTGCGTGGTAAGAAGCTTGCTTCCCAACCACATATTCCGGGTTCAGTTCATTGCGTGGCACCTTGCTCATGTGTCTTCTATGGTAGCCTCGAGCCAACCAAGGCCTTGTGAGATTTGTTAGACGGAAACTGAAAGAAGCCTGTTGTATGTATATATAAATATATATATGTGTGTGTGTGTGTCTCTGTGTGTAATTGTGTCTGTGTCTGTATTTGTCCCGCCACCATCGCTTGACAACCGATGTTGGTGTGTTTGTGTACCCGTAACTTAGTGGTTCGGCAAAAGAGAGCAATAGAA
>NW_021834763.1:22500-25000 GCF_006345805.1 Octopus sinensis
AGAAGACAGAGGCAGAGAGAGAGAGAGAGAGAGAAGGTGGAGAGAGAAAGAGATTAAAGCTACCAAAGTACTCAACTGGTACTCATTTAGAGCTGAGTAGTAACATGATGTCAAATGAAGTGTCTTGCTCAAGGATATAACGCGCTACCCGGCCCACGAATTAAACCCGTGACGTTATAATGTAGATCGTTTGAATACATATGAAAATGTTTTGGTGGGAAAAAAAGGTCTTAAATGAAGGTGATGGGTTTTTCAAATATTCTCTGCATATCTTTATATATAAAAGAGAGGTTGTGTGTCTGTCTGTCTGTCGCCTACGATTTAGATTCCTAACTACTCCCACATTTTGCGGTGCAGTTTAACCAAAACCGGGTATCTTATAGTCGTGATTCATATCGAGCCCTTCTGGGTATTAGTGCGCGTCTACGATGAGTCTACGATTAAAAAAAAAAATTTACCATAAATTTTTCCCATTTTTAATTCATTTTTGGCATATATAAGGGAAGTAACTCTCTAAAAATTTATTATTAAATCTCAGAACGTAAAAAGCTACAGTAACACCCCGCTTTGTGGTTGTAACTGAAACGAAAGTAAAAAGCTCCTTTTTAATTTTTTTTTTAATTTATGTATGACAACAAATTAGAGAATTGGTGAAAAAAAAATGGCAAATTTGGAAGCAAAATAGCTGAAGACAACTTAGAAGTCTGACATGTACTTAACCATGTGATTCAAAAACTCATTGGGGAAATGCTAACGTTCCCGATTATACAGGCAGCGAGTAACAAGATTGATAGTTTTCATGAACTTATATGTAAAACGCATACGTATTTGTGTGTATGAGTGCGTCAATATGTGTGTGTGTGTGTGTGTGTGTGTGTGTGTATGATTGTATGTATGTATGCATGCATGTATGTTTGTATATGTTTGTGTGTGTGGCAAAAGAGACACAAAAGATGCAGATAGATAGATAGATAGATAGATAGATAGATAGATAAATAGATAGATAGACAGACAGACAGACAGACAGACAGACAGATAGATAGATAGATAGATAGATAGATAGATAGATAGATAGATAGATAGATAGATAGATAGATAGATAGATAGATAGATAGATAGAAAGATAGATACGTGAAGAGAGAGAGATAAATATGACTTTTTTTTCTACATTCTTATTTTGAATGCTTTCCAGAAAACTGTTACTAATATGTTATAGGAATAAAGTTTTCACTAGGAAATTGTATTTATGAAAAAAATATATATCAAGCTATATATAAATATGACGGCCATTTCCATTTAATGTTTGAAGGTATAATGACTCCCAGATCAAGTAAAACATGAACGGAAATCAAAAACACAAATATCTATAAAAATATTTCAATGCTTTTTTGTGTTTTTTCTTTATATTGTAATAAGGTTCTTTTTTTTTGCTTGCTTCTTTTTTTTAATGTGTCTAATTCAAAAACAGCAATGGCGGTGGCTCAGATCTGCTGCAGGACCTTTGAGAGTGGTCGGAAGAAGGGACAAGTAAACCATAATGTAGGGCAGACTGCGGCCTGCGGGACTTTCTGAGTAACAAGCCAGCGAAAAATTACTTTCAAATGTTTTTAGCAGTGCGACCTGCCTGAAGATGCATCATGTCTCATGCGGCCCGCTTCTCGAAGAACCTTGCCCATGCCTAGTGGCGTAGTGTATAAGGGAGCAAAGGGAGCAATCGTTCCGGCTGAACACATTTTTCAATATTGGCGCCTGTTATAAAGGGGCCCCTCTGGTCATTAATGACCATGGGATTGCACCAGGAATCAAACTTACTACCTCATGATTGTCCGACTCTCTAACTACGGAGCCATGCGCCTACACACACATACACACACACACACACATGAGAGTAAAGACCCTCTTAGGGCACTAATGACCATGGGATTGCACCTAGAAAGTTACCCTCCGGGGTACAAGTCCGGACAACGTTGTTTATAGAAGACCGGTAGTTATCCATGCATATCAGCCTCCCGTCTCTACGTCACCGATGCTACCCAAGGGAAGGACAGAAGTCGATACAGCTTGGCACCAGTGACGTCACAACTAATTTCTACAGCTGAGTGAACTGGAGCAACGTGAAATAAAGTGTCTTGCTCAAGAACACAACACACAGCCCGGTCTGGAAATCGAACGCACTACCTGATGATTGTGAGCCCAACGCTCTAACCAATCAGACATTATATAAAATGTATAATCAATGAGTTAAGGATTGTTTGGTAATTGTCACGGCGCCTTTTTTTAAGTGCTCGCTCCTCAGAACCTGGCTACGCCACTGCTCATGCCTGGTTGCCAACATCCCATAGTGAAGGGTGTTGTTACCGTAGAGAGAAGCACTTTGAGACTTGGAATGAATACAATGGGAACACCTCTTAAGTTATCCAAAGGATTAATAGTTTTAATAAAGTGCACGATATTTTAAAGTCTAGCTGGCACTCCGTCGGTTACGACGACGAGGGTTCCA
>NW_021834764.1:0-25000 GCF_006345805.1 Octopus sinensis
GAACTCCCTTATTAATAAGTAACCAAAGTGAAGAAATTGATGAGACAAAATAATTGAGAGGAAAAAAAAAAGACTACATGAAGAGATCTGAATGCAAATGCAGAAATGCTGAAAAAAAAAAAAGATGTACTGTCCAAAATTGACCAAATAAGCTGAATTTTTCAATGTTTTGAAAATCTAACAGATTCTTGATGGCCAGGAATTTCCACTTCTACAGAATAGAATATTTACTCCAATAAAATATTTTTATTGGACATAGGACCTTTTTCTTCTTTTTCTTTTTTTTTTTTCGTATGGGAGTCATTATAGTTGAATGAATGAACAACTTGATTGAATGAATGAATGAAATGAACCCTAGTATATTATTGGGAGTTATTTTATTGACCCCTCTTAAAGTCTGAAAGGCAAAGTCAACCCAAACTGGATTTCAATTGAGGATACAGAAAGAAGACATTAAACTGTATAAGGCATTTAGTTTAGGGATCTTCCATTTCTGCAAAAAAACTAACTGCCTTTACCACCTCTACATCAACTACAGAAACGATAATAATGAATTCTTAAATAGGTAAGAGGAAAAAAATTTTGAGAGATGGGTGTAATCTATTAAACTGACCCCAGTACTAAACTGGTGTCTACACAAGCAATCTCTGAAGAATGGAAAATAAAGTCATTCTCAGTGAGATTTGAACACAAAAATATAAAAGGACACAAATACTAAATAAGGCATTTAGTCTGTTACTCTACCAATTCTGCTATCCACTTCTTTTAGTAAAAGACAACAATTATAATAACTTTTTTTTTGTAACATAGGCATTTAAGGGAGTAGAGTGATAGTTGATAGAGCTAACTCCAGTACTTGAATGGTAACTTTATTTAATTGAGCCCCAAAAATGATGAAAGGCAAAATTAACTTTGGTGAGATTTGAGCTCAAAACATAAAGAGTACGAAAAAAGTACCGAAAGGCATTTTGT
This sequence comes from Octopus sinensis, assembly GCF_006345805.1. NCBI lineage: Eukaryota > Metazoa > Mollusca > Cephalopoda > Octopoda > Octopodidae > Octopus > Octopus sinensis. The sequence goes on from NW_021834764.1 coordinate 973, forward strand.
CTGATACTTTAATGATTCCATCAATCTACCACCACCAGCAGAATAATAATAATAATGATGATGATGATGATTTCAAATTTTTGTCACAAAGGCAGCTTGGGAGATGGGATTAAGTTGATTACATCAACCCCAGTGTGTAACTGGTACTTATTTAATCAATGCCAAAAGATGAAAGGCAAAGTTGACCTCAGTGGAATTTGAACTCAGAATGTAGCGGTGGGTAAAATACTGCTAAGCGTTTTGCCCTGACAACAAATATTCCTGTAGTAATAGATGCACTTGGCACAACACCCAAAATGCTACCTAAAAGATTGAAAGAAATTGGAATTGAAACTCACATTGTTGACCTGCAGAAGAGTACCATCCTGTATTCTGCAAGAATCTTAAGAAACTTTCTTGAGATTTGAGGAGACTTGTTGTCACCCAACCTCAAGATAAACTACCTGCTATCTAAATTAGCATGTACTAGCATAATGATGATGATGATGATAAATAAAAATAATAAATAATCCTTCCTGCTATAGGCACAAAGCCTGAAATTTTTTTTGGGGGGGGGAGGGGAGACAGTCGATTTGATTGACCTCAGAACACAACTGGTACTTAATTTATCGACCTTGAAAGGATGAAAGGCAAAGTCAACCTCGGTGGAACTTGAGCAACATAAAGACAGACGAAATACCGCTAAGTATTTCACCCAGTGTGCTAACAATTCTGCCAGTTTGCCGCCTTAATAAAAATAATAAATAATAATAATATAGTTTTAATCTAACTTGGATATATAGTTTTAATCTAACTTGGGGAAAAGAAGATTAGTCGGTTTTCAATAAACCCTGCACTTCACTGATACTTTATTTTATCAACTGCAAAAGGATTAACTCAGAAAATAAAAGTGCCAGAACAAATAATGCAAAGCATTTGTTCTGAGTTTCTTTCAATTTTGCCATCGACTACATTCACAAATACAAAAAAAAAATTCTTTCAAATTTTGGCACAAAGCCAGGAATTTTAAGGGGAGGAGGTTAGTCTCAATTGCATCAACATTAATACTTGACCGATATTTTGTTTTATTGATCTCAAAAAGATAAAAGGCAGAGTTGACTTTGGTAGGATTTGACTTAGAAGAGATGATTCTGCATTTCATTGCCTTAATAATAATAATAATAATATAATAATAATAATAATAATAATAATAATAATAATAATGGTTTCTAATTTTGACACATGCCAGCAATTTTGAAAAGGGGAGTGATTACAATGACCCCAGTGCGCAAACTGGTACTCATTTCATTGACCTCTAAAGATGAAAAGCAAAGTTAACCTTGGTGGCATTTGAACTCAATATAAAGAGCCAGAGGAAAAGCTACCAAGCATTTTGCCCAGTATGCTAATGATTTTACCAGCTTAACAATAATAATAATAATAATAATAATAATAATGATGATTTCTTTTATTGGGCACAAGGCCCAAGACATGGAGGACAATATCAAAGGCTAAGATAATAATAATTATCATTTCTATTCAGGTACAAGGCCAGCAATTTTTGAGGAGATGGATAATCAATGCCATCAACCCTTGTACTTGATTGATACTTTATTTCATTGACCTGAGAGAGGTTGAAATGCAAAGTTGATCTAGCAGAACTTAAACTCAGAGCATAAAGGGCCGGAACAAGTATTGCTAGGAAATAAATTTGTCAATTTGTTAAAAAAAAAAAAAGAAAAAGTTTGAAGTCGATTTGGACATAAGAGGAAAATGAAAACTGTTCAATAAAGAAGGGAGACAAGGAGTTTCTGCACTAGGAGTGTAAGTGCTAAGGTAAAAAATAAATCTGGCATCTGGCAGTCTTTATATAAGGACTTGTGTATTTGTGTCAATAAATACACGTGCTTTTGTGTGTGTGTGTGTTTATGCACACACGCACGCACATGCAGATGGTAATGTTTCGCACCACATAGCAAAAAAATGTTAAACCCATATTTTTCAAATGTAGGAAAATGAAATTAGAATAGAAGGCATTATAAACCTCTAAATTTGGGAATGATTGATCAATTTTGACTATGTACTAATTGAAACAGAGAGAATATGCATGTGTGTGTGTGTGTGTGTATGCAGAGAGATGGGGAATATTATGTGTATGCATGTGTTTATAAACATATAGACAGTCAGCCACATGTGTATGTGCATCTACATTCATGTATGCATACAATATATACACACATACACATTATATATATATATATATATATATACACACACACACATACAGAGGTATTTATATAGATAGGTAGAAAAAGAGGCATCAACATGGTTTATGTAAAGAGGAAGGGGGGCACTTTGAAAAAAATTGCATTATTTAGTGCATACACCACCAGTAAATATGCAGTTTGTAAATAACAAGTAAAAAGAAATCCTTTTAATCTTAAATAAAATTTAGTTTTCGCAGTGAAATTCAAAGCAATTAACCATCACCTTAACCTCCTTTTCTTTTGTTTTTTTAAATTTTTATTTATTTATTTTTCCTTTAGTGCAATAATAATTTCATATTATGGAAGTTTCGTTGTTTGATAATGATTTCTCAGTACGAGAACAATAAACTTAGAAGGCACTTTTCTCCCGTGAAGTACCAATTCTCAGTAATTACACCAAGAACATATAAAACACTGGCTGAATTCCAAACGCTGTTCACGGATACTGATGGCAAAGTGCTATGGTGAGTTGAAACAAAAGGGTTCCGCTTCTAAAGTATCCCCGTCGGATAACGCAACTCGAAAATACATTTCATGTTTTTATTACGGACACGTACAGAAGTTATATCCAGCAATTAAATTATTATAAAGTCAGAGTTAATTATAAATTTCGTTTTTTAAATAATATTTCTAATCTCTATTTTTAAATTTAATAAAATGTACAGACAAAATCTAATTTGTTTTTATGAAATCCTGCTTTCAAAGTGATGACTTCTGGCGAGAGGGGAAGTTGATAATGCAAAGCCAAGTGAAGCACTACGTCTAATCCATCTGTTTGGCAAAATAACAGGATAGTAGTCTCTTACATTCAAATGATTATGTGGTGGTGCCTCATCTTCATCAAAATAAACTCGATATCTTCAAAGACTTCTTGAAATGAGAGGCATGACATATTACCGGATTATCGCTGTATACTCGAGTAGATAGGACCACTCAAATTACTGTTACATAAGAATAGTCCAATAAATCCTTATGGTTATCAGCGACATCATACTGTAACATACCAGCACTGTCTATCAAGGCATGGCAGTGGGAGAAAACACACACTCACACACACAAACATGGATACATAAGCGTACACACACGCGCGCATACATATACAGACATACATACATACACACACATGCATATATATATATACATAAATATATATATATATATAGAGAGAGAGAGATAGAGAGAGAGGGGGATATATGTATATATACGTACATATACACATATAAAATCAAGATAAGTTACAGGATGTCAAGTATTAGTGCAATACAACCGTTTCAAGCAGCTCCATTTAAGTGAACAGTGGAGCCATTAGATCAATTTAAATGCAGTCCCATCGTCTGTTTCAAGAAATGTGGATTTTCAACAAAGCAGATATATTAATTAAATTTTTCGCATATGTATACGACGTGCTTTTTACAGTTTCCGTCTTGCTCTCTCTGCCCTTCTCTATACTTCGGGCAGACGGGACACCGCTTGGCTGACCGTTTCGCGGAAACCCTCTGAGACATCCGACTTGGCAATGATACCCCGTCTCGCGCCATTACCGCTCTACCGGACACTCTATGCAACACCTGTCTGCGTTCGGATTGTCCTTGCACAGGGGCCATCTGGACTTCTGTTTGCGCCGTGAACAGGGATTAATCTTCACTCTTCGCTCCTTTGCGTCACATGGTGTCAACTCTCCTCTCCTCTTCATCTAACCCTGCTTCCCTCTTCATCTAACCATCCTCCTCTCGCCTATCTCCCTCTCACACCTACTTCCTCCACCCACCTCTCCTCTCTTGCTTCGACTGCTGCTTCTCTTCACTCCTACTCTCCTTCTCTCTTCCCATCAGTCCTACCCACCTTCTCCCTTTCCCTTCTCCGGTTATCGTCACTTTTCGCTCGTAACCCCACCTCCGCTCCAACCCAACCCTACACAATCGAGCCCAACCATCCCATTCCACCCCATCCCTTCCACCCACTCTCTCTTACCCCGCCTCTACCCCGATCCTCAGCCTAACCCACCACCACTCTTGTTTTCCCCAAACTCGCCTCCTCCACGTCACAGCACCATCACCCTCACCACACACCACCATACTATACACCACCATACCACAGAACACCACATCACATCACATCACACCACCACGCACACACTAGCACTGACCACATCCCACCCCCACACCATCAACCACACAGCTACACACACACAAGCAAGGTCAACAGCCCTGACCCACATGCACATACATGCTCTCTTATACACCAGCACGCGCACATCGTTTTGGGAACACAAATACTTTATTATTTCCCCTTCTTCCTTGCTCTCCTATGTGATCCCTACACATTCTTATTTTCTCTCCTTGTTTCTTTCTGTATTCCTTTCTGTGGAAGATCGTAGGCTCAAAACGTCAGACTTTTTCACTTCCGAGCTTTAAACTAATATATCTGTTGGTTGACTACGGTACATATTTCATTTCAATTGTCCTGGATTCAGCGAAGACAACATAAATTTTATTGAATTAATAAACGGAGTCATTGCAAGTTGTACACCTTTGCACTTACAAACTTTCATTCTATGATATTATATGTGGGAATCAAGATAAATCAAATACTGAGTTAAAATACATGCGTGCGCGCCCACACATACATGCACCAACACACAGAGTCTAACACAGGCTTAAAGTGCCTCCAAGTAAAAAGGAGACTGAAATGTAGACAGCTAATAAAATTCAATTCGTTATTTTCTTCGAAGAGTCTATGTAGACACATTCATATGTAGACACATTCATATGTATGTATATATGTATGTATGTATGTATGTATGTATGTATGTATGTATGTATGTATGTATGTATGTATGCATATATGTATCTATGTATGTATATATTTATGTATATATTATATGAGTGGTTTTATGTATGAATATATATAGAATATGTATATATATATATATATAAATATATATATTCATACATAAATATATATGTATGCACATAGATATATATATATGTATATATAAATATACACAAATACATAGATACATATATATACACATATAGATGCACATCTTCCTCACTCTCTCTCTCTCTGAATACATATATATATATATATATAGTTAAATGTATATATATGTGTGTATATATATACATATATATACGTAAATATATAGATATGTATATATATATATATATATATATATATATACTAGCAGTATCGCCCGGCGTTGCTCAGGTTTGTAAGGTAAATAACATATAAAGCATTTTAGAGAGTTATAGCCAAAAATAGCAAAAAAATGGGAAAAAAATTATGGTAAACTTTTTTTTGAGAGTTAAAAAAGGTGGAGATGCGTCCCCTAGAGGTCTGTGGTTTGGGTTTCTGATTCTCGACCCATGTCGAATTTATCGATTTTTTCAGAACTGGGGGAACTTTTCAAAATTTTCGCTGCGTTAGTTTTGAATTATGACATTGGGCTATGTGTGTGTCAAGTTTCATCAGAATCGGGTGAAAGCCGTGGTCAGATGAGTGAGGGTACGAGGAAACAGACACACAGAAAACGCACAGACAAACTGCCGTTTATATAGAGAGAGATATGTATATATATATATATATGTACACATGCATATAAACATACATTCATACATATATGAGATTGCTCGAATAATTATGATGCGACGTATAAGGTCTTATTGACAATTCTTGGCTTTAAACCTTCCGCTTTGCTAAACATAAATAATGATCACTTCAAAAAACGTTAGGATGACTAGTGCAACATCCATGTATTTGAGAATCTGTTGTTTACATAGAGAATCACACACCGACACGTGCTCACACGACCTCACACGCACAACCACATGTTGTCACAGACGTACATAGCAAGAATCACATGCAAGTAGTTAGAGAGTTACACTTATATGCTTATGTGTTTAGCAATAAGTATGTCAGAAAGTCTGCGTGTGTGATACAAACTTTTGGTTTCCTGAAAGTAGACGCAAATTCTTCCGCATTCATATACAGCCAAGCACATTCATATACACATTCATGCATACATACATATTTCTCATTTATTCTCTTTTACTTGTTTCAGTAATTTGACTGCGGGCATTTTGGAACACCGCGTTTAGTCGGGTAAACCGACCTCATGACTTCGTCTTTGGAAGCCTATTCTATCGTGTTCTTTCGCCGAACCGCTAAGTTACGTGGACGTAAACACATCACCATTGGTTGTCAAGCGATATTGGGGGGACAGACGCACAAACATATACACACATATACATATCTTTATGCATATATACGACGGGCTTCTTTTAGTTTCCGTCAACCAAATCAAGGCTTTGGTCGCCCCGAGGCTATAGCAGAAGACACTTTCCCAAGGTACCACGCAGTGGGAATGAACCTGGAAGCATGTGGAGGATAATCAATCTACTTACCACACAGCCACTCCTGCGCATATATAATATATATGTATATGTATCTAATATTATATATATATATATACTATATATATATATGAGGATAAGATCGTTTTCTAAAATACCGATCATATCAGGTAGCTGGCATGGGAATAAAAACCTCATTGGTAAAATTCTTTTATTAAAATTATAATAAGGGTATCCAAAAGATACCATCATGCTAGATATAGCAGCAAAAACCCGACTCTAAAACAACACTAAATGTTCATAGATCAGGAGTAGAAACAATGAAACAAAATATGCTATCAAAAAAATTATTGGATAATTGTATAATTTCCAATAATTTTTGCTAGTTTATTTTGTCTCTCTGTCTTCTCTCCTGGTGCTGTATGAACATTTAATGCGGTTATAGCGTCAAGTTTTGCCTGCTCTATCAAGAATGGTGGTATCTTTTGGATACCCTTAATTATAATTTTAATTATATATATATGTATATATATATATATGTATGTACGTATGTATGTATGTATGTATGTATCTCTCTATCTAACTATATCTATATATATAATAACATAAACAATATATAAACATATGTATATATACATAGGTATATGTACATACCTACGTCTATATGTATATATACATGCATATATGAGTACAGAACACTCGAAACACGGAGTAGACGAAACAGGGACAACTGCAGAAGGGAAATATTCCTTGTGTAGTATGTGTTGTACTCTGTTTTTTTGTTGCTTGAAAAAAGTTCGTTTCCATGTTTTTGTTTTTACTTTTTTCCTTTCTCATTGTGTTCAACGGTTTTTGGTGTCCTGTACCCATATATGCATGTATATATACATATAGATGTAGGTTTGTTCTAATATGTATGTATATATGCATATGTTTATATATTATTTATGTTATTATATGATCGAACGCCACGCATCCATTTCCAAGTAAGTTGTATCTCCCTCTCTCTCTCTCTCTCTCTCTCTCTATCTATCTGTCTATCTATTTATCTATCTATCTATCTATCTATCTATCTATCTATCTATCTATCTATCTATCTATCTATCTATATATATATATATATATATATATATATGAAAAACTAAAATTGGAAAATACACACATTTTACATAGTTTTAAAATATTATGATTTACTGATTTGAATATGTATTTTCTGAAGACGAAATGTTTGTCCATGTTGTGTATGATGATTCCACAAGTAGAAAATAAGGGGAGGTAATTGGTTGTCGTTATTATTGTTGTTGTTTTGGGCAAGGGAGATGAGGCAAAATTTTTCTTAACTTAATTGAGACCCAAAAATGAAAGACATCCTGAAAATGCACAAACTCACCAAATGCAAAAATGTTGAGCTTTACAAAGCAACCAAGACACCAATGGTAAAAAAATGTGGACGTCCAAACTGTCGAACCTGACCCAACTTACTTGAAGGCTCGCATTTCCTTTTCAAACAAGGACAGAGATTCACAATTAAAGCTAGTTTCAATTGTGCCCCTGAGAACCTAATTTATGTAATAAGCTGCTCGGGTTGCGGATAAAAACTTTATTGGACACACGAGTATGACCTTGAGAAGGAGAACCACTCTACACAAAGCGTAAATCCGTTTCTCGCAATACAGGCAAATTCCTCTCACTGAACATATAGAAATATTTGCCGAAAACATCAAACCAAATTTCAGTCTTCCACTTCTACCAGTGTAAAGACACAATCTCTCCACAAGAACGTTTAAATAAAGAAACTTTTTTCTTTGAAAAGTACAGAACATGTCTTAATATGCACGCATAACCAACTTTTATCTGTTTACATATTTCAATTCACGATTACATCACTATACATAAACCCCCTCACTAAAAAAGATTTTCGAAACCTTTTTTTTGTGTGTGTGTACATATATATTCCCTTCTCCTTATCGAAAGCGGAACACTTATCTCCCTTGCCCACAACAACAACAATAATAACGATAACCAATTACCTCCCCTTATTTTTCTACTTGTGAAGTCATTCACTCGTAAATATCATCAGAAACACAACATGGACAAAAATTATTTTCTTATAGCAAAAGCGAAACCGTTCTATATATTAAAAATATTAAAACTATGTAAACTGTGTGTATTTTTCTTTTTTTTATTTCTTATATATATATATGTTACAACTCACCACGTGGGGATGATCGAAATTCCTCCTTTTCTGTTCCTACTACTACTTCTACTATACTACTACTACTACTACTACTACTACTACTACTACTACTACTACTACTACTACTATACTACTACTGCTACTACTACTACTACTACTACTACTACTACTATATATATATATAACTATATGGATTTCTTGTTTGAAAGTATGTATATTTGAATTGATATGATGGTGTGAATATTCATAGATTTCGTCTTCACTTGCTATATCTGTATGGTTTAAATATACGGAAATTTATATTCTGGCATCCATCATGTTAATCTGCAAATAACTACCATAAAATATGTGATGATGCTTTTTCCTATAGGGTGTCTGTCGAAATGGCGAATCCATAATTCATAGAGTTAAATAAGGTTTTAAATAAACTTCAATATCGACGATGTCAACAGAATTTAAATTTCATTCTAGTTAATATCAAACCGTGTATTACAGCAGAAATGTTTATTTTCCAAGTTATATGGAATGGGAAAAATATTTATGAAGAATTAGATGTGGTTTTTAACATTTAATAACAAGAATATGTACTTTCCTCTTCCCACGCGATAGACTTGTGCACTTCCCACTCATCGTATTTTGTGAGTGCTTGTTTATGAATGTGTGCATAAATACATATATATATATATATATATATAAATTTGTGTTGTAAGATTCCTGATGTGAAATCGTGTGTTGAAACATATAGAGTAGTATTTCGAGTTGGGCCTATTTTTTGCCAAATAAACACAAGCACAATATATTTGTTCTTTACTTGCTTATTACTGTTCTTATTTTAACCCATGTGTGAAAGTGCACATACGAAAACGAAACGTGGCGCTAAACGGGTGACAGGTGTGTGACAAAAGTTTTACGGACAATGGATATGAGTTAAAATTTTTAAAAAAATTAAAAGAGTAATAACGAGTGAAGAACAATATCTAGTGTGTGTGTTTAATTGATAAATAAAAAAATGACCATCCCGAAAAACAACAATATCTATATATTTATATAGACTATATATATATATATATATATTATATATTATATATATATGTATAACGACATAGAATACTCAAGCTACTAGGCAGCGCCTTGTGGGTGCTCAAATTGGTATGCCACAAAAATTCTACAGTGAATTGCCTTTTTAAAGCGGCTAGATGTGGCTGCCCATTGAGCCGGTAGGTATAGATTACAGCAAACATGAATAGGCAAACGGTTGGGAAAGACTTGACAACGACATTCAATTTAGCAATATAATAAAAAAAGTTTACATAATCTCTAACACCTGTTTGTAGAATATCCCACCCTTTGAATCCTCGTATGGATAGGGGATTCCATAGGCCGAATATTCCGTTAAAATAGATATCCATTAGTTAATTCCATGAACTAATTTAGATAATCGATAATGACTATTTCTAGAATGGAAATAGGACAGAGAGAATAGTTTGATTCTAATCCATGGTAAGGGAAAATGGATGATAGCAGTTCTAAAGTTGGATAAATACTATTTTCAGCATAGACGCATGGTATACTCTCTGTTCCTTTAATTATCATTGTACTTTGTACTGATATAAATCTCTGTATATGGATTCACCTTAATAGGTCTATTTTATATGCTGGCCACTGATAAATTCTTACGATTTATTCCGTTATTATACCATACACACACACACAAGACATAACATATATATATATCTATATTATATATATATATGTATGTATATATAATACAGATAAAAACGTTGAAGACTTTTTTACGTCCCTACCGTTGTAATAATACATATATTTGTTTATCTACACTACCTGTATTCGTCTTTTATTTTTATTGGAATCTCCGTTATATAACCACACTCACATACATTAATATATATATATATATTTATATATATATAAAATTATTTGAGACAAAACCACTATTTTGCAAACAAACAAGGAAAGACTTAATCAATACATAAAATTTAATAAATAGTCAAAAAAACCGCCACTACAATCGTTTCTTGTCTTGATCGACAATCTTCAGGTGGACTTCCAATCTAAAAAATCAAAATTTTAAAATATAAAAATAATACTTTTAAATAATTAAAGTATAAATGAAAAAATATAAGTATATATCCATATATAACCTATATATAATCCATATCGAAAATATAGACTAATTACCACGAATTCCCTAAAAAAACCATGATAAACACAACTCTTAAAAACATATAACGATAAAATCTCCCTTTGCTAAACTCTATAACAAACCTATAAAGTAAACCCCCTAACCTAAACATTCACACACAAATACACACACGTAAACCACAAACTCACGACTTATACACATACCTATACTAACTTATAAACCTCAATATACACCAAAACCCACTCCCTCCCCACACAGACAAATTAACACATACATCCCAAAACCTAAATAACAAACCCATATACACATTCACACACAAACACACACTCCACTCAAACGCAAACACTCACACACAAAAGATACATATACTCCCTCACATATACGCCTATACATACTCACTAAACTCGACATATACAACAATACTTACACACCCACAAAAACATTATATACATTTATGAGCTTTAACTCACCTTAGCATCTCTAACAAACAACTTGCAGTAACCCAATCCCATTCTCTATGCCTACCTCACTACTACACTATTCCATTCACATTCCAAGCAACGCTAGTCCACCACCCGGTTATTCACGTGGCAAAACGAACACCACTCAAAAATTATGAATGAAACAATGTAAAAAAATAACCAACACCTAAAATATACAAAATACCAAGAATTACCTAAAAAAACCATGATAAACCAAAACTCATAAAAGCATATAACGATAAAATCTCCTTTGCTAAACCCTATAACAAACTTATATAGCAATCCCCCTAACCTAAACATTCACACACAAAAAACCCACACGTAAACCACAGACCCCAGACTTATACACAAACCTATACTAACTTATAAACCTCAATATACACCAAAAACCACTCCCTCCCCACACAGAACATTAACACATACATCCCAAATCCTAAATAACAAACCCAAATACACATTCACACACAAACACACACACACGCAAAACACACACCACAACAGATACATATGCTCCCTCACATATACGCATATACATACTCACTAAAACTCGATATATACAACAATATTTACACCCCACTCATACAGATAAATAAATTAATTATACAATTAAAAACTCACAACCAATCTCATATACATAAACACTCTTATGAAAACAACAATAAATACATCGTAATTAACCAGAATCAAAAATAACATTATGACATAAGGATAAATCAAATACATACTTACAATTCAGTTACAATTATGAAGTGAAATTAGATTTTTAGCCGTTAAAAAACCAAACAAAATTACGTTACCATGGAAATAACTAATGTAAAAAAAGAATACGCGCCATAGAAAGTAAACGTCATTCATAGTATGAATGGAGAAATATAATAAATGGAACTAAAAACTATTTCCACGTAGCAAACCAACGCTACTTAAAAAAAATTTATTATGAATGGATTCTTTAAAAACTATCATGAAAAATCAATTATATACATTATGAGCTTTAGCTCACCCTAGCAACTCTAACAAACAACTTTAGTAACCCATACTCAATGCCTACCTCATTACCACCCTAATCCATTCACAATTCCAAGCAACACTAGTCCACCACTCGGTTACAATTCCCAACTCTACCCATTCATTCACAATTTAAACGACGTTCCCTTCAACAACTCTACATATAAGCCTCAACATATACACCGGAGATACACTTACACATCCGTGCGGATGGGTGAGAGTATACATTAAGTGTAGTGATGGGTTCCCATTTCTAAACACATTTGTACCTGTGTGGTAGTCTCCATGTGTATATTCACGCACGGGTATAAATACAGGGGGTACACGCTCACTTCATTTACGTGTACCCCCACATGTACATATGCATACTATTTTGGCTCGATATATGCAACAATGTAATCGCGCCCGTATGTGTGAGCATTCACTGGTTGTGCAATTCACCCATCTGGGTGTGATTGTGTGTAAACTTATCACTGTGGAGGTCGAGCTTGATACGTATATATTAGTGTGTATTAGGGTTGTACGTACTAATTATGTTCATGTGCTTCACGCACTTGCGTCCATGTATGGAAGAATATATTGGGATTACTATGTAGGTGTAAATAGGGTATGGGGGAGTTTTGTCATTGTATGGGTGTGGGTTTCATTTGTGATGGTGGTTAGTTGGTGATTATAGTATGTTCAGTATATTAGGGCTAGTATGTATTATTCAAGTGTGTATAATTGTATACATATAATTGGTGTGAATGGATTACTCCCTTTTTTTTTTTTTTTTTTTTTTTTTATTTTTTTTTTTTTATTTTTATTTATTTTTTTTTTTATTTTTATTGGATGTATGTGTTTATTTATCCATGTGGGGCTGGAGTGGCCGTTAGGTGCATATGCTGAGGCTCACATGCAAACCCAAGTACAACGAATGAAGTGGGCACTTATAATTGTTATGGGTGTGTACTTTATTATAAAAGACAATACCCAAATAAAATCTGTCAATTCAACATACAAATAAAAAACAAAAACAAAGGGATCTTAAACATTCACACATACATACAAAACTCAATAAAAACACCACTAAATAACACCCAAAAACATATAAATATATCCTCAAAATACATATAACAAATGCAAAATAAAAATACATAATAAAATAAAATAAAATAAAATAAAAAAAAAATAAAAATAAAAAAATAAAAAAATAATATAAATTATTAAAGTTTAACGTACCATAAACTGCTAAATTAATATACATTAAAAATGAACTAATTAAAACAAAGAATATCAATAAGACTAACTATAATTAAATCCTAGACAACATAACCAAAATATATCATCTAAACTATTTAAACTAAAACTAAAATAACCTAAAAGGGAACTATTATTGCTATTTATCATGAAACTTATTATATAAGTAAAGTAACTTGTGTCTACATTTTATTTTGCGCTCCTCCCCAGTATTAAGTAAATTATCATACTTATAAAAAAAATTCTTTAAACTCATTAGAGCATAAATAACAACAATTAGCTCCTATATTATATGATTTAGTTTTACAAATTATTTCCCATATTAAACTATAATTAATATTTAGTGATTTAAGACTCCAAATATACTTACTAAGTCCGGTTGAGTTGATTAAGTTTTATTTTTTAAAGAATTCATATGTTGTGCAATTCTTAGTTTTATTTTGAGGAAGTAGAACCTATATAAACCGCTTTTGTGTAATTATTATTCTTAAAGTTATTATCATGTAATGTAACTATACATTTATACACTACATCGTTAATATCACAATTATTATTTAATATACAATTAGATTTATCTCTACATGTACAATTAATATAAGTCTTATCATTATTAATATTATTATCAAATAATTTCTTTTTATAAAATTATTCAGTTTATATTTATTAAATGAAGAAATAATGTTACCAACATTATTAGTGGTAGAGTAACCAACTCCAAAATTATTAAAAGAGAAAATGTTTCTATATTTACGATTATCTCTAATAAATAGTTCTATAACATCTAAAATCTCTTTTAATATATTCGTTTTAACTTGATCTCCATAAGGAACTATTAACCAAATTTTATTCTTATTAACCTTATTATTATTATCATTATTATAAATATATTTATAATTCTTTATTTTATTAAATTATTATCAGAATTATATCTATGTACAGCATTTAAGGAATTATTAATATTATTAAATTTATCAATATAATTATTATAATAATTATTAAATTTATTTTTTATTTATATTATTCTTATTTATATTATTATTATTATTTTATTTATTATTATTATTCTTATTTATATTTTTATCATTTTATTATTTTTTTTTATAATATCTATTATTTTTACCACTAAACGTAACAAAATTATAATTATTATTAGAAGTATCTCGAAAATTATCATTTAAATCATTATCGCTAATATTATAAAATTTAATATTCTTATTATAACCTGCCCCTCTAAGGGCCTCATTATAATAATTAGCATGTTTATTAAAAATCTCTATATCATAAGAGAGTAATGAAATACGTTTACTTATATTATTAATCAACGATTTTTAATAGAAAATGGGTGATTACTATTAACATTTATATATCTAAGGTTCTCATTAAGTTTATGATATGGTTGTGTTTTACCTGTAATAAGATTAAAATTAACATCTAAATAATTAACATTATAATTCTCCTTATATATAGTAATACGTAAACCATATCTTTTAAAGAAACTATATAGTTTTTTCTATATACTTCTAGATTCCTATTAGTACAATTCTTTGTAACTAGTAGAAGATCGTCTCTATATAAACCACCCTCTATCTTAAGATTTTCTAATTGGAGTTCAGATAAAGAAAAATACCTACTAAATCAGTAGCCTGTGCAGAATCTGGTGCTCCCATAGGTATATCAAAACAATCTCTAGTATCATTCCTAGCCCATAATTTATTTTTATATTTAATTAGCGATTTCCTAGCCAATTTAATTACATTTAACTTTCCCGTGACATGCCCACTTTATTCATTGCGAAAATAAGCGCTTTATTAAACACAATTTCATTATAGAAGAATAATAATTATCTATATCTATTTGAATAAATTTATAACGATTTTTATCTTTAATATTATTAAACCATTTCAATGTATTATTATTACTAAACCACCATAATTTTAAATAATTAAGTTTATTTAACTTATCAATATATTTATCTAAAATAAATTTACTTAATTTACCTAGGTCCGATTTACATGGGCAAATTAATCTAACTTAGGGTCTGAATAAAAATTATCTTTATGGTCTTTAAGAGTAATTCTGGGGTGCAAAGGTACATAAGGTTCAGTTTTATTATCCAACTCATATTTTAACATTACTACTTTAGAGGCCTTATTAATATTATAAGAATATCATCTGGAACAATTTTATATTTTTTAATTATTTCTTTCCCTAATAGTTTATCATATAATTTAACATCTAATTATATAAGTTCCTTGTTTTATCAGATTGTACTATAATACTATCCATATTTCTCATATCTTTAATTTTAATTGCTAAATTCCTTAAATATTCATTATTTCTATTTGGGTATTTATGGAATTCAATATTTTTTACCACCTTCCATATACTATCTTCAAGTAATTGTAATTCTTTATTAAATGGAGGTTCCTTTCTAGATTTAAATTTAGAGGTATAATTATCATTCCTACTATCAATATCATTAAATAAATAAAAATTATAGTAAAAAGCTTTCCATTTAATTCTAGAAATAAAATCTTTAACATTATTAACAAGTTTCAAGATAAATTCCTTTCTAGAAGAATAGGAATATCTTTCAAAGATGAATCCCAAAACAGCGGTTCTATCTTACCTGTAAAATCCATAATTTGCGAAATTGAGGTATTACTCTCAATATACCAAATTATCAATATTATATAAATAATAAATATTAGGGAATATATCCAAATTTACAGGGAAAAAATCAGATTTAGGATTAATCCATTTTATAGTAAAATATTATAAAATATTATTTGAGACAAAACCACTATTTTGCAAAACAAAAGGAAAGACTTAATCAATACATAAAATTTAATAAATAGTCAAAAAAACCGCCACTACAATCGTTTCTTGTCTTGATCGACAATCTCAGGTGGACTTCCAATCTAAAAAATCAAAATTTTAAAATATAAAAATAATACTTTTAAATAATTAAAGTATAAATGAAAAATATAAGTATATAATCCATATATACCCTATATATAATCCATATCGAAAATATAGACTAATTACCACGAATTCCCTAAAAAAACCATGATAAAACAAAACTCTTAAAAACATATAACGATAAAATCTCCCTTTGCTAAACTCTATAACAACCTATAAAGTAAACCCCCTAACCTAACATCACACACACAAATACACACACGTAAACCACAACTCACGACTTATACACATACCTATACTAACTTAAAACTCAATATACACCAAACCAACCCACTCCCTCCCCACACAGACAAATTAACACATACATCCCAAAACCTAAATAACAAACCCATATACACATTCACACACACAAAACACACACTCACACGCAAAACACCACTCACACACAAAAGATACATATACTCCTCCTCACATATACGCCTATACATACTCACTAAACTCGACATATACAACAATACTTACACACCCACAAAAACATTATATACATTTATGAAAGCTTTAACTCACCTTAGCATCTCTAACAAACAACTTGCAGTAACCCAATCCCATTCTCTATGCCTACCTCACTACTACACTATTCCATTCACATTCAAAGCAACGCTAGTCCACCCACCCGGTTATTCACGTGGCAAAACGAACACCACTCAAAAATTATGAATGAAACAATGTAAAAAATACCAACACCTAAAATATACAAAATAAACCACGAATTACTAAAAAACCATGATAACCAAAACTCATAAAAGGCTATAACGATAAAATCTCCCTTTGCTAAACCCTATAACAAACTTATTAGCAATCCCCCTAACCTAAACATTCACACACAAAAAACCCACACTGCAAAATAGTGGTTTTGTCTCCAATAATATTTTATAATATTTTACTATAAATTGGATTTAATCCTAAATCATTTTTTTCCCTGTAAATTGGATATATTCCCTAATATTTATTATTATATATATATATATATATATATATATATATATATATATATATATATATATATATATATATGTATATATATTATATATATTATATTATAAGTAGGGAGAATTCACAAAGAAAAAACATAAGACGAAGACAGGTGGTGTAGAAAAGAGACAGATGTATTAGTATAACGCTTGGGAGTTGAAAAAGTATTTAACGCTTCGAGCCCAGGCTCTTCCACAGAAAGGAACACAGAAAGAAACAAAGAGAGAAACAAGGAGAGAAAAATGTGTGTAGTGGCTACCGATCTATCATGGCAACGCTCACACACATGCACACATGCACACACTCATATCTATAATATATGTATAAATATATAAAGAAAAGAAAAATGGAACAAGATTGTAACAGGTCACAACAGAACATCCCGACAGTTAGACACTACAAAAAATGACAGGAAATACATACATCGTAGTGGCAATGGGATCCCAATAAAATGTTCATAACAAGTACTATATTTAATTTAAAGCTTGTTGGTATTAGCAAGATGATATCGACAATCTCTTTGCCCTTGCACGACATATACAAACTTACATCGCAGATGTGAGTGACAGCCGGATGTAAAAAAGGTTTCGAGAGCAAGAGGTTGGTGCGTAGATGAGTAGAACAACTGGAAAAGGAAGGATATGGTACAAGGACTGAATTCACCTGCCTTTTTTTTTTTTCGAAAACATGACCTTATGATTGGCGTCCCTAAAACCCCCAAATAATCGGTCACATGATTAACATAAATTCCAGCATATGTACCTTGATTTCCTTTCGGGACCCCGGAAGAACATCGCTAACCACTACCAATGCAAAATATCAGCTTTACCTGCTAATGATTTCCGTGCTCGTTGCGGGGCTTTCTGACTAGCCGGGCTTCGGCAACATTCCTCACCGGTGGTTAGCCAATCTAAAATTTTAGGTTCTATAAGGCTTGCACAACATCTCGCAGAACCCTCTTTACCCTATTGACTTGAACTCAAGACAAGCCAGGATAACATATTCAGCTTCAGTGCAGGTTCAGGAATGTTGAAGGTTCATGATTTCGAGTGCAAGCAAAAGACCCCTAAAAGGGTCAGCGCCGTTTCCTGCATATCTTTCTTTAAAATTACAATGATGTTCTACATACATTTAAAAAAATAGCTGAGTGGTGCAACGCTGCCAATGGTCTTGCAGCATGCCGGTCCACAACTTTGAATTTCTGAGGATCTTTACCATTCGTCGAACCTAAACTAGGTTCATCCATTAGCTTGACAGTCTTTTTTCTCAGTTCTGCTGGGTTGCTAATGACCCTCTTCACCAGATTATTTAAGTGGCTGTGCAGTTTAGTAGCCATCAGCACGACCATGGAACAAGTTGCACTGGATTCCATAGTAACAGTAGCACTCACGAGAGACCTCATAAGTGAACACACACTCACACACACAAACACACACATACATACACATACTCACACACTCATACACTTCTTACATATATACGTAAATACCTCCCCAACACACAGAAGCTCTCACACATAGACAGACTGACACATAGGCTCTCTCTCCTCACATACACACGTACGTTCATAAACATACACACACATATGCATATAATATACGTCACCAATTATACAAAAGTACAGACGTAGCTATGTTCTCGGAATCACGTGCGCTATCTGCGAGGCAGATGTGTCTTCTACGGCAGAAGCGCATTATTTAAGTATATTCCTACGTCATATATTTATGTGTGTTTGTGTGTTTGTGTGTATGTGTGTGTGAGTGCGATTGTCTGTATATATTATGTGCATATTTGTTTTTGCCTCCTTCATAGTTCGAGTAACAGAAGAGTTTATATGGAAAACATTAAATTACAAAAACCGTGGTCTGTATAATCTATTAAACTAATTACATCTGTTGTGACTTTTGTCATGTTAACAGCTTGGCATGCTTATTAGCTGTAGCGGAGTAAAAGACAACAAAAATTTAAAAAAACCTTCTGGCTAAGTTCTTAATAAAATGTTTGCAAGGCGTAGGAGTGGCTGTGCGGTAAGTAACTTGCTTACGAACCGCATGGTTCCAGGTTAAGTCCCACTGAGTGGCACCTTGGGCAAGTGTCTTCTACTATAGCCTCGTGCCGACCAAATCCTTGTGAATGGATTTGGTAGACGGAAACTGAAAGAAGTCAGTCGTGTATATGTATATATATATATATATATATATATATATATATATATATATATATATATATATATTATATATATGTGTGTGTGTGTGTGTATGTATGTGTGTGTATGTCTGTGTGTCTGTTCCCCCCAATATCGCTTGACAACCGATGCTGGTATATTTACGCCCCCGTAATATAGCTGTTCGGAAAAAGAGACCGATAGAATAACTACTAAGCTTACAAAGAATAAGGCTTGGGGTCGATTTGCTCGACTGAAGGTCGTTTTCCAGCATAGCCACAGTCAAAATGACTGAAAGAAGTAAAAGAGTAAAGATGCACAGTCTGTGCAAGAGTAGAGAGAAATGAGTCAGAAAAGCTGAAATATAAGTGATCTAAGAGCATGAAGCCCAGCTATCATGAGACCAAACTTTTAGGATTTGAAAAGGCAGAGAGAACAAGAAAGAAACTTTAATTCTTCGGGGCTGTGAGAGGAGAGTGTTGGTGAGGGAGTTCATATCAATCAAGCAGGTATTCTTTTAGGAAATGTCTAGCATCACTTAATGTGTACAGGAATTTAACGGAGGTGTAATTCACTTTGTGGTGCAATTGTGCTTTCTCAAGTTTTGCAATTGTTAAAGGCTTAACTATTTTCTCACACTAAAAATGAATGCCAATCATTGATATGTAGAGAATATCTACATATCAAAGCGTAGAATTAGTTGCAAATGTGATGAGTATAGCAGAGTATTCGTTGTATTTAGGGCTGGAACGAAGAACCATTATACGTTGTTTTTAAGTGTGTAGCGATTATGGCTTTGTTCTGACGAACAATTCAAGGTCGGTATGATCTCATTGTACAATATTTTCCAGCGTCAGTTCAGATGTAACGCCGATGGTCTTTTGGGAATATTGTTGAGGCTGAAGCATGCAAGGTTGAGAGGACTGAAACCTATTATCTTAATAGGAAATGACGTCTTAAGTCATTGATTCATATGGCCAAAGTATACGGGGATGTATGCAAATGCAGTGACACAAAAGAGTTGACATATTGTACAAGTGGGAGAGCTCCATCAATAAATCCTATGACTTTGCAATGTAAACAGGAATTCCCACATGCAAGCGAATACGATTAAAGGAAACGTCGGGGAACCGTTATTCTTGTAGGTTCATCTGTCAAGATTGTCCAATATTTTACAGATAACTTTTATTATACGCTTGTTTCGGTCATTAGACTATGGCTATGCTAGGGCATCACATTGAAGAACTTTGAATTGAACGAATCGGCCCAGTACTTATTATTCTTTGTAAAGCCTTGGACTTATCCTCTAGGCGTCTATCACCGAACCACTAATTTATGGGGACATAAACACACCAAAATCAGTCGACAAGCGATGGGTGGGGAGCAAACACAGACACAAATACACACACACAGAGGTATATATACGACGGACGTCTTTCAGTTTCCGCCTAGTAAGTCCATCTATAACCATTGATTGGTTCCTGTAGATGAGACACTAGCTCGATGTGTCACGCACTGGGACTGAAACTGGAAACATAAGGCCAGGAAGCAATTTTCAAAGAGAAAACAATACGAATATCAAGAGAAAAATTCATATTTTTATCAAAGTTTTCTAAAGCACTGGCTCAATGGCGATTGATATATGAGAAAAAGTTCCCGAGAGAATTGAATTCATGACACTTGAATTAGCCGTTGCTAAGGAATGAAAAATATTAAATGTATTGTGAAAAGAAAGCAGTGAGGATTCTTCCAATGATCTTATCTATATTAAAACTACGTACAAACAAATATATATATATTATATATATATATATATATATGAATAAGTAACAGTTACATATAAATACCTGTGTCGGGTTTATCTACCTCACTTACATAATTTCACTGCATCTGCTTGTTGACGCGCATACATCACACGCACACACACACACACACACACGCGAGTGCACGTAGAAACATGTATATATATATATATAATATATATATATATATTATATACAATATATATTATATATATATGTATCAACCTTTTTGACTGTCTATCGCATCTCCCTTCCTCACACACACTTTCTTTCTCTGACATTTCTCTCTGTCAGTGTACATTAAAAAATATATACACACAATTCTTTGCCTGTGTGTATGTCTACATAGATACATAAATACATACATACATATACATATATAATATATATATATAATATATATATATATCTATATATATATGATATATATATATATGTGTGTGTGTGTGTGTGTGTGTGTGTGTGTGTGTGTGTGTGTGTATGTTTGTGTTGTGTGTGTATCTGTAAAGAGAGGGAGATATCAAGAAAGAGAGAAAGAAAGAAAGATTCACTGATTATAAAATATTTGAAAAACGCCTCTTTGTTAAAGTATTACCTGCAAATTTTAGTCAATAGCAAATTATTGAATTTTACAACTAAATGCGTTTCGATGTACACAGAAACATTTCAATAATTACCAGCATTATCAATTGATTTTCCTTTTATATTTACAATTCAAACTAACGAAAATTTAAGATTGGTAGGATCAAAGATATCTAGTTTTTTTCCCTCCCTACTTCTTTGTTGTGTCTTCTCTGTATCACATACCGCATTGCGCCCATTGAAACAATACAACTCGAATGAAGGATGTAGTTTTCTTTATCTACGTTTTGTCTCCGTTCTCTCGTTGCGTTATACGCAAGACAGTACACAGAGCAAACAAAATAAAAAAAAAACCTGGTTATAAGAAAATATATGGCACACAGCCTAATTCAACCGTATATGTAGAGCATAATGCGTCGGTATCTGATAACGTTAATCTGTTTCCAAATCTATTGGATATTGTATAAAATGTGCTTAAGAAGAAAATACGTATCGAATTTCTAATGCATGTATTTTTTGTGCATTATTAAGTTTACTTTTCTTTTTCCGTCTTTTATGAGATCTATCGATCTCTTTTATCCATCGTTACATATATCTGCAAAAAATATTACCGCTGCCTGATTACACATATAAATACATACACACTCACACACACATCCAGAGCATCTCCACTAAACATACATACATGTGTGTATGTATGCATACATACATACATACATACATATGTGTGTGGTGTGTGTGTGTGTGTAAATGACGTAAATATTCTAGTTAGGACAAACTCTAGGAACTGTGATATAGAAACCGAGAGGAGAATAATGGAAAGTATCCAACACCTAGCTAACTCCATCCACCAAGGTGGCTATAGATTACCTCACCAAGCACCCTTACAATAGATTCCCTGTCCTCGGTACTGAAATTTTGTTAGATCTGTGAACCACAGATTGTAACTCCTCCACTCCTATTACATGAAACCCATAGCTTCTAAATATTTTGTTCACAAGCACTCAGCTTTGTCACACAACATGAAAATCAACATATTGGTTGCAGACTTAGTTAGGATAATGAACAACATGTCCCCACTATGCAAACCCTGTAAAACAAAGAAACATGTACTGAACTTCATACACAGCATGTAATTCTCTGGATATGATCAGAAAGACAGTGTTCAGGTATACACGGGAGCTAGAAAGAAGTTAGATATCATTATATGTAATGAAACCAGTAATACCCGCCATAGATATAAAAGTAAAGACTAGAATATGAAACAAAGAGTTTGTGACAAAGCAAACAGGGTGAACACTTGGTACAAACTGACAAATTTCAAGGAGAGATGTTTGTAGAGACGACAGCCCATGGAGAATTAGTCCGAAGATTTAGGAAACCTCTGAAGGAGGTCAAGCTCTACATTATAATCGTTGAAAAGCCAGGGAGTTCAATCAGATCAAAACATGTAGGACTTACCCGTTTGAGGATACCACACGCACCAATGATAATTGCATGATATGTAATATTAACCCTGACATTAACTGTAGATCTAGGAAGTTAGTCTACAGAATAAGATGCATAGAGTTTTCTTGGAAAGACAAGAACATGATATCCAGAGGTGAGATATCTAGAAGCATTGCGAGAGACTAAATGTTCATTTGAGACAATATGACAAGAAAAATGTTCTCCACACTCTTCCAACGTGCTAAAAACAAATAAAGATGCACACTGGGTCAACTTGCCTCCGTATTTTATCCTAGCACCCGTTTTTTTATCCAGCTGCACATTCTCATAAATGAAACATCCCGCTATTAAATAGAAAATGTATGTAGAAGGTAGTCACACCCCTAATA
>NW_021834764.1:30000-31239 GCF_006345805.1 Octopus sinensis
TTCTGTCTACCAAATCCCCTCACACGGCTTTGCCCAGCCTGAGGCTATAGGAAAAGCCACTTGCTCAAGGTGCCATGCAGTTGCAATGAATCCGGAACCATGTGGCTGGGAAGCAAGCTTCTTATCACACGGCCATGCTTGCGCCTACGCACACACACACACACACAAACACACACACACACGCACACACACGCACATACACGTAAGGACTGGCAGTGTGGTAAGTAGCTTGCTTGCCAACTACATGTTCCTGGGTTCAGTCACACTGTGTGGCACCTTGGGCAAGTGCTTTCTATTATAGCCTCGGGTCAAGCAAAGTCTTGTGAGTGGTTTTGTTAGACGGAAACTGGAAGAAGCCCGTCGTTTTTGTATGTATGTATGTATGTATGTATGTATGTATGTATGTATGTATGTATGTATGCATGTATGTATTTATGTATGTATGTATGTATATATATATATATGTGTGTGTGTATATGTGTGTGTGTGTGTGTGTGCATGTGTATGTTTGTGTGTCTGTGTTTGTCTCCACTTCATCGCTTGACAATCGATGCTAGCGTGTTTAAGTCCCCATAACTTAGCGGTTCGGCATGTATATATGTACACACACACACACACACACACACACACATATATATATATATATAATTATATATATATATATATATGTATATATATGTATATATATATATATATATATATCAAGGGCATGCGAGTACTTATACAAGTCGCCAACATGCTAGAATTATACTTCTATGTCTAAAGTCAACCTTAACTTAACACAATAAAGTATAAACGAAACAGATTAATGAAACGGTTCAATTACATATGAATGGATTTCAAGATTAAGGAGTAATATAACTTCGTATATCGAGGGCACCCGCAAGATTTGTTGAGAAATCTTATGTGTGCCGCGGATATATGAAATCTCAGTCTTATCGTTAAAGGCACGAAAGTTAGTAGTAGTATTTTTGGTCGATAACTGATGAAGGATTAGGGTCCTTCTGTGTCTGTCCTATGTGTACGTTTTGTAGTATTTAATGTTTTTCATTTATTGATAATTGAACGCCACGCATGCCGACTTATATATATATATATGGTGTTGTGTGTGTGTGTGCGCACAATATTAAATGTATACATACATATATATATATATATATATATATATATATATATATATATATATATATATATATTAATCCACCTGACGAACGTCATTTGAAGACATGAAACGATTGT
>NW_021834765.1:0-17500 GCF_006345805.1 Octopus sinensis
TTTACTTAAGTAGTTGTGTATGTATGTATATATGTATGTATGTATGTATGTACGTACGATTCTATATATATATATATATATATAATATATAATATGTATGTATTCTTTATTCTTTTACTTGTTTTAGTCATTTGACTGCGGTCATGCTGGAGCACCGCCTTTTAGTCGAGCAAATCGACTCCAGGACTTCAAATTCCGCTGAGGTCGACTTCGTCTTTCATCCTTTCAGGGTCGATAAAATAAATTCCAGTTGATCGCTGGGGTCTATATAATCGATTTACTCCCTCCTCCAGAATTGCTGGCCTTGTGCCAACTTTTGAAACCAGCATTAACACCGAACTTATCTCATAAATATTTGTATTTGTAAAACAGTCACAACTTTGCCAATATATTTTCTATATATAAAAGTAAGGTTGTGTGTCTGTCTCCTACGATTTAGATTCCTAACTACTCCCACATTTTGCGGTGCAGTTTAACCAAAAGCGGGTATCTTATAGTCGTGATTCATATCGAGCCCTTCTGGGTATTAGCGCGCGTCTACGATGAGTCTACGATTTAAAAAAAAATTTACCATCATTTTTTTTCCATTTTAATGCATTTTTTCGCTATTATATAAGGGAAGTAACTCTCTAAAAATGTCTACGATGAGTCAACGATTTAAAAAAAAATTTTTACCATCATTTTTTTGCTATTTTTTGGCTATAACTCTCTAAAAATGCTTATATAGTTATTTCCCTTACAAACCCGAGCAACGCCGGGCGATACTGCCAGTTTTCTATAAAAATACATGACAGCGTTTCACTCTGATTAATTCGTTTTTTTCTCTTCTGCCTGAGGTTCTTTAATCTTCGTCCATTTTCTTTCCCCATGTTCAGAACACAAAGTCTTATCAATCCGAGGAATCAATCAACCATTCTCTTCAGCTTCCATGCGAAGACACAAAGTATATGAAATCCGTTACAATAATTCGTTGGTAGCCACTACAGCCATGTATCATTCCTTTTTCCTCGTGGAAGTGTCAGGGTGGAACCCTCAACCAAATCAATCAATCAATGCGCGCACGTGTGTGCACAACGTTTAGGTATTTGATGATATATTTGGTAATTTGATCCTCTTTTCGCTTCTTTTCTTCTTATTATTATTATTATCATCATCATCATCATCATCATCATCATCATCATCATCATTATTATTATTCTCAGTAGTATATTTTTTATATCGTGCTTTCACTTCACTACCGAGCGCAGCTCTGTGTGCCTTAGGTATGTGCTGTGATATGTTGTGATGCTCTGATGGTTATTGTATGGGAAGTGTTCTGCGTAGGATGTGTGCAGTGCCTAGTAGTGCAATTTTCTGTATGTTATATGTGTTTGTAAGTCCTGGTGTTTTTGTTATGTATTTGTCTGAATATTTTTTATCATGCCTAATGCACCTTATTATTATTATTATCATTATTACTATTATTATCATTTTATTATTATTATTATTATCCTTCTCCTTATCTTTCTTCCTCTTCTTCTTCTTCATTCTGTTACGTCCTCTTTGTCGTCGTCGTTTTTGTCGTTATTTAGTCCCAAGTCAGCACACCAACAGTCCCCCAACCATGGACAATCAATCACGCACACACACACAACACATCACACATACACAGACACTCAGTCAAAAACAGTCATCCAGCCCTACACAAACACATGCACACATCCATGCACGTACAAAGAGGGAGCCTCTTCATAGTTGTTCGACCTGCTAGAAATAGCAGCCAATTCTTCAGACCACGATTTATCATAAATGTTTTGATAACATACTCCCAGATCGTTATGGACGTGCTCTATCTCTTGCGGCTGCACCAAACACAAGCCTCATTGAATGATATAGCAATAATACCCACTGATTCCTATACAATAGTGGTAATCAACATAATTGTGAGTTCAAATTCCGCCGAGGTCGACTTTGCCTTTCATCCTTTCGGGGTCGATAAATTAAGTACCATTTACGCACTGGGGTCGATTTAATCGACTTAATACCTATGTCTGTCCTTGTTTGTCCTCTCTGTGTTTAGCCCCTTGTGGGTAATAAAGAAATAGGTAATCAACATAAATTTGCTGCATCACGATATAAATACACATTTCTCTATGAAACGCACACAGACACAGACTCACTCATATGCATCTGCATGTATATGTATGAGTTCATAATACACAACATACATACACACACACACACACACACACACACACCACACACACACATATATATAATATATATATATATATATATATATATATATATATATATATATAATATATATAATATATATACACACCATATATGTCTGTATGAATATGCATGAGCCTATAACATATATATAAACCCCCGCGCGTGTATGTATATGTGTGCGTGCGTGTATGTGTGCGTGTGTATATGTGTGCGTGCGTGTATGTGTGCGTGCGTGTATGTGCTTGTGTGTGTGGAGTTCAAATTTACAGAAAACAAAAGCCAAAGACAGGTGAGAGAACAAGAAGCAAGTGTATTAGTTTGACACTCAGGGAAGAAGGGAAGCCTTTTTGACATTTCGAGCCTACGCTCATCAACAGAAAGGGTTGAGGGAGAAAAAGGGAGGAGAGAAATGGAGAGAGAAAAATGTGCTAGGATTAACGGTAAAATATGATAAAAATATTAATACCTACACAGTTTTTTCCTCCCCGTGTTTTATCTTTCTTCTTTCTCTCTCCATTATTTTTTTTCTTTCAATCCTCTGTCGAAGAGCGTAGGCTCGAAACGTCAAAGACTTTTCCATTCTTCCTGAGCGTCAAACTAATACACCTGCTTGTTGTTCCCTCACCTGTCATCGTCTTTTGTTCTCTGTAAATTTGAAGTACGTATTACATACGCTCAGGTAGTCAACCCTCTTTGATCCTGGCTGAACTTACTCCTCTCTTGGACTCGCCTCACTCCTACTTTCTTCTCGAACTTTCGGTCCTAACCATCACTCCACCCAGATTACCACTGGATCTTCGTAGTCTTTCACGCTCTACCACTATGTATCTTAGTGGCTACTTTCGTATATACATGTACATGTATAATATAGGTGACTAGTTCACAATTTTACAACCTAAACTGTTGTAGCAGTTGATCTGCGCTTGTTCGGGGTAGGAGTCAGTCTGGGAGACGAGAATAGGGAAGAAACTGTGGACAACGAAGTCACACAAGTTATGATCTCGTTTGAAGAAGGAAAGGGGTAGGTTAGGGAAGATGTTGGAGGGGGAGGGGTCGGACTAGAGTTGCTGGACTGCTCGGAAAAGGGTGCGCTGCAAGGGGTGTTTGGTGAGGGAAAACGGGGGAAAGGTAAGGGATGTATATATATATATCTATATAAATATATATATATATATGTATATGTATGCATATATGTATATATATATATATATATATATATATATATATATAGATAGATAAGATAATAGATAGATAGATAGATAATATATAGATAGATAGATAATGAATAGATAGATACCCTAAGAATATATATATCCACATACATTTGTATGCATGTATATATGCAGATACACATGCACCGTATATATACATGTATATATATATATATATATATATATATATATATAATGCAGACAGACAGACATATATATGCATACTATACTTGTGTATGTGTGTGTGTCTGCGCGCGTTTGTGTGTGTATGTGTGTATGTGTGCATGTGTGTGTGTGCGTGTGTGTATGTATGTTTATGTGTGTGTGTGTGTGTGTACGTGTATTTGTGCAGTTATATATTGTTTCTGTATAGATTTCTTCGCCGACGGCATATCCACAGTTAGTTACATACAAGAGTGTCAGAGACGATCGGACATATAAAGACTTGTACTGTTCCATTTTGCAACTGAGCAAAGTTTATTTTGAAACCATTTAATTCTACTTTGGCTGTTTGTTCTTATTAATACCTCTCTCTCCCACCTTTCAACTCCCCGTATCGTCTTCCTTCTCAGACTACGAACCACCCAGGTCGATGTAAGTAGACTCCATTAGCACACGAACGCACAACGCTTCTAATGAGAGAAAGCAGTGTATGTATGTGTTGCTGTATGTGTTTGGTTTTTACGTACCTACACTAACACCACACACACACACACCACACACATAGAGGCTCACTCACGCACGCACACACACACACACACAAACTAACTCACTCACGTACACTGATACGTCGACACTCACACACAGATTATGTAGAACTGTATAGATAAGTAGGTAGTTAAATTAGTATATATATATATATAGATAGATAGATAGATAGATAGATAGATAGATAGATAGATAGATAGATAGATAGATAGATAGATAGATAGATAGATAGATAGATAAACAAACAGACTGACAGATAAGTAGATTGACAAATAGGGAGATGGATAGATATTCCTTTTTAATATTTTTAATCGGTAGAAAATAGACTCAAGGGGCCGAGAAGTTTAGTCCGTAACATTTGATGTGTCATAACTTCTGCTGATTAAAACTCATAAAATATATATATATATATAATTATATATATATATACATATATACGTACATATATACATACATAAAATTATCATATGCATATATATATACACACACACACACATATATATGTGTGTGTGTGTGTGTGTACGTGTATTTGTGCAGTTATATATTGTTTCTGTATAGATTTCTTCGCCGACGGCATATCCACAGTTAGTTACATACAAGAGTGTCAGAGACGATCGGACATATAAAGACTTGTACTGTTCCATTTTGCAACTGAGCAAAGTTTATTTTGAAACCATTTAATTCTACTTTGGCTGTTTTGTTCTTATTAATAACCTCTCTCCACCCTTTCAACTCCCCGTATCGTCTTCCTTCTCAGACTACGAACCACCCAGGTCGATGTAAGTAGACTCCATTAGCACACGAACGCACAACGCTTCTAATGAGAGAAAGCAGTGTATGTATGTGTTGCGTGTATGTGTTTGGTTTTTACGTACATACACTAACACACACACACACACACACACACACACATAGAGGCTCACTCACGCACGCACACACACACACACACAAACTAACTCACTCACGTACACTGATACGTCGACACTCACACACAGATTATGTAGAACTGTTATAGATAAGTAGGTAGTTAAATTAGTATATATATATATATAGATAGATAGATAGATAGATAATAGATAGATAGATAGATAGATAGATAGATAGATAGATAGAAGATAGATAGATAGATAGATAAAACACAGACTGACAGATAAGTAGATTGACAAAATAGGGAGATGGATAGATATTCCTTTTTAATATTTTTAATCGGTAGAAAATAGACTCAAGGGGCCGAGAGTTTAGTCCGTAACATTTGATGTGTCATAACTTCTGCTGATTAAAACTCATAAAAATATATATATATATATAATTATATATATATATATACATATATACGTACATATATACATACATAAAATTATCATATGCATATATACATACACACACACACACACATATATATGTGTGTGTGTGTGTGTGTGTGTGTGTGTGTGTATGCATATGATAAATTTATGTATGTATATATGTGTGTGTTCATGCGTGTGTGTGTGTGCGTTGTTTTTCTATTATTTCTTAATTATTATAAATCTTCGACTGAGAAGGGAACCTGTTTCCCACAGTGATACAAGACTCCATCTTTGGGATGTAGTTAACACCGACAAATTTACTCTTGTTATGTATGCGTTCATATATACTATATATATATATATATATATATATATATATAGTATATATATATATATGCATACATACATACAATTAATAAGAGGAATGACCACTAAAGTGGATTCCTAGTATGCTAAAGATAGACTTCAAATCACCTTACCACGATGAGTTGCAGATATTTGCATTTTGCATTTTGCATTATGCAAGTGCTAACAATGAAATCATGTTACGTAGATAATCGTTTTGTTTTGTATATTTTCATTTGTGTTGTGTTGCTCATTTTACATTCTGGCGTTTTTGCTGTGATTTTTCTTGAGAACACACTCTTTAGCATATTAGGAATCCACTTTAGTGGTAATTCCTCTTATTAATTGTAATATAATTTTTGAATCGTCGAATTTTTTAAAATATTCCAGACCACTGGTTTAAATTGATGTTAACTGATTGATACCAATTTCTATCCTCATTATTTAATTATATATATATATCTATATACTTATAATTCGAGTTGGTCATTTCTGTTTTTGTTCTTGTTTTTTTTTTGTTTTCCTGACAAGAAAAAAAAACAAAAATGACCATCCCAAAATACAACGATGTCTATTTCAACGCACGATTTCACATCAGGAACTTTGCAAAACAAATTCATAAACGTATGTGTGTGTGTAATGAAAGCGAAATTCTATATATCGGTCTGGATCACCGTATCTCAGCCTACATTTACTCTACTTAGACATATTTTACCTTTTTGATTGAAAATCTGCCCTGCATTTGGGTCTTGAATATCCAGCTTTGGGATCTGATTTAAAAGCATTTGGGTGATTATTTGTAGCAGGTAAAGCTTGGCTGATTCATGCCATCTTGGTGATGTTTGTGGGGTGACGTCAGAGATCTAGGGGGAGATAAATGACATTTGCTACGTTAATTTTATGTCCAGGGAGGAACTTCAGGACAAATTGGCCTACATTTGAAATTTAACTCGGAACTGGAACAATAGAATGAGTGATTGCATTACAGAATTAATTCTCATCCATCCTTAACTTCTGATTAAACACCAACCGGGCATATAGTTATTATAGACATATTATAGTCATGCTATTTAGCACTCTTTAGTTTTTGACTGCAAACCCAATTAACCCCCCACGCCCGCAGAATCATGGTGTGCGGCTTTTAAGCTAGTATATGAATAAAACAGATTGCAGAAGTGAAGTGAGTGAAAAGGTGTTTATTCCATTTGTTTACAGCTGTTTCATTATCTTGTTAGTTAAGTAAAATACATTATATACATATTCACATATACATAATTATACATATAAATATATATGCGTCAATATACATATAAGTACGGAGTTGATGTTCTGAATTACAATGATTTCTTTGGATGATACGTTTGTTAGTTTAATTCTCAGTACTCTTGATATATACAGGTGTACATATGCATATATATTTATTTGTATATTTGTATACGTGTGAATGTCGATATAACATCTTTTGAGTTGTCCGGAAAGTTCGTGCCGATTTTTAAAGGAAAGAAAAAGGTCAATAAATACTTGCCATTACATTTTTAATCAACCAAATATAAACCATTTTGTTGCACAATGCGTCTCCATCTTTTCTTTAACTTGAAAATACCCTCTTCCCAAAACTGAGCTGGTTTCATGGCAAAGAATTCATCAAGGTATCTTTTTACGTCATCCAAGGAATTGAGATAGATAGATAGATAGATAGATAGATAGATAGATAGATAGATAGATAGATAGATAGATAGATAGATAGATAGATAGATAGATAGATAGATAGATAGATAGATAGATAGATTTACGTGTGTATGTGGCATACGTTTCTTCGCTAATTCAATTTTTTTATAGTTCGGTATCATACGTGGTTCGTGCCCGATGACTATGTGTGAGATATTTCTCAACATATGAACTATTAGGAGCACTTAAAGACATGTATTGTGTCCTTTAAACAAATAATATTTATCCCTCACCAGACAGAGTATTTTTTCTATCACGGAACAGTACATCATATATATGTGTGTGTTCGTGTATGTATGTACACGCACACACACATACGTATATGTTTACATATACATACGTTACATGTATATATATATGCATTATGCATATATGTATGTACGTATGTATGTATGTAAGTATGTATGCATTTATATTTTATTTATTTTCATGTAAAGTGCCCGTCTGGATAATGATGGATGAGGAAAATCTAATCCCCAGAGTGTTTCCTACACCGTTATAACATTGTAACATGGAAAGATATATGTCTGCCCGATCAGAAGCTGACCGGGGAGAGAATAAAATAACAATAACGACTACTACTACTGCCACTACTACTACTACCACCACCACCACCACCACCATCACCACCATCACCACCACCACTGCTGCTGCTGCAACTACTACCACCACCACCACCACTACTACTACTACTACTACTACTACTACTACTACTACCACCACCACCACCACCACCACCACTACTACTACTACTACTACTGCTGCTGCTGCTGCTGCTACTGCTACTGCTGCTGCTACTACGACTACTACAACAACTACTACTACTACAACAACTACTACTACTACAACAACTACTACTACTGCTACTACTACTACTACTACTACTGCTGCTGCTGCTGTTACTTCTACTACTACTGCTACTTCTACAGAATACAACCGTCAAGAGACCTGATGCAGTTTCTTATGTCAACAACCTGAAGTCACTTGGCACAGAACTGGGAAACGGGAACAAAAATCAAAAAAACAAGATTTAAAGGCCAACCAGAGACAAACCGTAAAGCAATATGCGCATATACAATATTTAGAGCATGTACGAGATACCATTCTACTAATTATTGATGTTGTCGCCATCGTTGTTGTTGTTTTTGTTGTTGTGGTTGTTGTTGTTGATTATTCCCAGGTCAATCATTGCGGAGAAGGCATATAATAAAATGCATTCTAGCTACAACCATCCTGTCTTCTCTTCTCGTGGACTGCGTATAGGACAACGTTATTCCATGTGTTCAGCCCTTACGAGGTGTTATCAGAAAGTATATAGAGTTGCATTAAATGCGGCGAGCTAGCAGAAACGTTAGCACGCCGGGCGAAATGCTTAGCCGTATTTCGTCTGCCATTACGTTCTGAGTTCAAATACCGCCGAGTCGACTTTGCCTTTCATCTTTTCGGGGTCGATAAATTAAGGGCCGGTTTCCCGGTTTCCTTGGCGTATAGGTTCCCCACCTGTACAGGACGCCGGTCAGTCGCAGGTGAGCAGCAAGATGCAGGAAGAAAGAATGAGAGAAAGTTATGGCGAAAGAGTCAGCAGAAGTTCGCCATTACCTTCTGCCGAAGCCGCGTGGAGCTTAGGCGTTTCGCTCATAAACTCACACATCGCCCGGTCTGAGATTCGAAATCCCGTTCCCTCGATCGCGAGTCCGCTGCTCTAACCACTAGGCCATGTGCCTCTACTTTTCAGTGAAGGTCCTTTAGTTCGAACACAAGTTTTCAGTGCTATCTTCGTCTCAACGCCAACCGTCACTCAGTTCCAGGTAATGAGAGTTTCAGGCATACAATCATTCGCAATATACCAGAAAATATGTAAAGAGAAATCCCAGCATTGTCTCAGAAGCGCAAGATATAAAACCACGACTAAGAGTTTTTGATTACGACACGTGATCAAAGCCTTCATCAGCAGAAACTCCGATAAGCCTTCCCCAATAGAAACTACGTGAATTTATCTATGAGTGCTATCGTCGAACAAGCCATCAGCTGTCTCAGCTAAGTGGAATCGGATATGTGGAGCTGAGCAGGAGATTCTAACTTTTCAGCGAATTTTGGTGTCATAGTTCTTAACACTCGATCAGAACCAGCGACGACGTTTTGTCGTCTGCTTCGTTTGAACTTCTCGAAAAGCCATCCATCGATTATAGAGTTTGTTCCTTTACGTCAAAAGGTAACTTAGCAATTTGATTAGTAGAATTAAACCAAATAAACAGCAAACAGAATTAAATACAGGGATCGATACGATTGACTAATACCCTTTCGTACACATGAACAGTCATACACACACACACACACACACACACACACACACACACACACAAATGCACACACACATGCGCACACACACACATATGGGCACACGAACTTAATTCCAAGAAGTAGATAAATACAGTAAGAAGGTTGGTACTCTAGCATGGCCACATATCAATGACTAATTTGTATCACTTATGAATTGTCTGTCACGTTCATTTTTAGGTACATGTTTTGTAATACTTACAATCGGGTTTCGACTCTCAGTTAAAGCCATTTAACTTGTGTGCCGTTTTAGTACTATATATATATATATATATATATATATATATATATATATATATATATATATACTAGCAGCATCGCCCGGCGTTGCTCATGTTTGTTTCGGACCCTTTAGAATTGGAATTTTGAAAAGTAAAACTTTTGCATTATGTAACTTGTTATTCTCTTTAAGTGAACATTTTTCTGGTTGAAATACACCGAAAAATGGCGACACAACAGTCAAAAAATCGTAAAAAGTAGGGATTTTCATAGAAAAAAAAGCACCTTTTCGATACAAATGATTTTTCGTGTTAACATGGTCCGATTTGAATTTTTTCTCCTACTGAAGGAAGAACAAGCCTTCTTCTATCATACTTTCAATTTTGGTCAACTTGCGCTGCAGGGTCTTGGAGGAGATACTGTTAGTTGAAGGCTACCAAACCTGCCATACACAGACAACTTCAGCTTTATAACAGATTTGTGCAGTCTTTATGACTCAATATATATATATATATATATATATATATATATATATATATATATATATTGAGTCATAAAGACTGCACAAATCTGTTAGAACCGTCAATGCAGTTTTAGGGTTTCCTTTTCTCCTTTTCGTACGGGTGGCCATTCTTTCTGTGGGGTCCTGACATATGTATATTAGATTGTTTCTGTGCGTTGTTGAATTTACATTAACTTGGAATGTCACGGGATAGTGGTGTGGTTGTTAGGATTATGACAAAGCCATAAAAATATAATTTTAGCCTTCACACACACACACACTTGATTCTTGCATGTACATAAATACATCGAGATGCTGATAGGGAAACGAATTATCACATACATCTATACATGCAAATACGAACAGCTGAGCATTGGTTTTTACACATTTTTTATACATTATTTGAATATTCAAACTCTATTTTAAGGCGGCGAGCTGGCAGAAACGTTAGCACGCCGGGCGAAATGCGTAGTCGTATTTCGTCTGCCGTTACGTTCTGAGATCAAATTCCGCCGAGGTCGACTTTGCCTATCATCCTATCGGGGCCGATAAATTAAGTTCCAGTTACGCACTGGGGTCGATGTAATCGACTTAATCCCTTTGTTTGTCCTTGTTTGTCCTCTCTATGTTTAGCCCCTTGTGGATAAGAAAGAAATAGGTATTTCGTCTGCCGCTACGTTCTGAGTTCAAATTCCGCCGAGGTCAACTTTGCCTTTCATCCTTTCGGGGTCGATAAAATAAGTACCGGTTACGCACTGGAGTCGATATAATCGACTTAATCCGTTTGTGTGTCCTTGTTTGTCCTCTCTGTGTTTAGCCCCTTGTGGGTAGTAAAGAAATAGGTATTCAAGTTCCGCAGAGATCGACTTTGCCTTTCATCCTTTCGGTGTCGATTAAATAAGTATATCCGTGTACTGTTTGCAGCAGTGTATCTATTTATCCTCTTTACCATACAGCTTGAAATCATTCATATACAAAAGATTGTTAACTGCCCTACCATGGTACCTGTGTCCGAATTTAGTCTGGTTCGAACAAAACTGATTACAGGTGTTAACACAAAGAAAAAAAGAATTTTAAAGAAGGAAGTTACTTTAAAATATTCCACTTCTGAGAGACATGTCCTTATATATATAACCCCCTCGCTTGCCTATATTAGTCTTTTTACTCTCTTTTACTTGTTTCAGTTATGTGACTGCGGCCATGCTGGAGCACCGCCTTTAGTCGAGCAAATCGACCCCAGGACTTATTCTTTGTAAGGCTAGTACTTATTCTATCGGTCTCTTTTGCCGAACCGCTATGGTACAGGAACGTAAACACACCAGCATCGGTTGTCAAGCGATGTTACGGGGACAAACACAAACACACAAAAATACTCACACACACACGCACACCCTCCTTCTTCCCTTCTTTCCTGAGCGCCCAATAATACTTTATTTGTTCCACATCCTCGCGTTGTTGTCTTTTTGTTTTCTTGTTTGGATTAACTTTATATATATATATATATATACATATATATAAACACATATATATGACGGCTTCTTTCAGTTTCCGTCTACCAAAACCACTCATAAGGCTTTGGTCGGCCCGAGGCTATAGTAGAAGACACTTACCCAAAGTGCCACGCAGTGGGACTGGACTCGGAACCATGTGGATGGTGAGCAAGCTATTCACCACACAGCCACTCCTGTGCCTATATCTACAGAAATGTTCACCATTTATCATTGACGTGGTTAATATGCCATCAAGATCCAAGTATAGGGAACATTGTCAGTAGCACTCTGTCATTCGATCTATACAATGATCAGATCCTTCTTTTTATGCATATAATCTTCGATGATCACGGTTTTGTCGTTAATCGGTAATTAATATTTATGGCTATTCCAGCCTTTACAACATTCCTTCTGTTCTTTTGAGAAAAGAAAGTCACAAAAAAAGAAAAAAAAAATGGAATTAAGAAAGAAAGTGGCTGTGTGGTAAGTAGCTTGCTAACCAACCACATGGTTCCGGGTTCAGTCCCACTGCGTGGCATCTTGGGCAAGTGTCTTCTACTATAGCCCCGGGCCGACCAATGCCTTGTGAGTGGATTTGGTAGACGGAAACTGAAAGAAGCCTGTTGTATATATGTATATATATATGTGTGTGTATATGTTTGTGTGTCTGTGTTTGTCCCCCAAGCATTGCTTGACAACCGATGCTGGTGTGTTTACGTCCCCGTCACTTAGCGGTTCGGCAAAAGAGATCGATAGAATAAGTACCGGGGTCGATTTGCTCGACTAAAAGGCGGTGCTCCAGCATGGCCGCAGTCAAATGACTGAAACAAGTAAAAGAGTAAAAGAGTAAAAGAGTAAGAATTGAGAATCTTAGTGACAAAAAATTTTTCATGACCCGTTTTATTTTTTACTTTCTGTTTCGTTAAATATTTATAGTTTGTTTTTATAACAATTTTTTTTTCACTCAGACCAAATTCTAAAAGAAATGGATGCTTCAGTTAGTTTATTGTTAGATTTTCGAAGAATATTTCTTAAATCGTTGCTTGCTATTGGCACATGACAGCTGACGTGTGGATAACACAGCTGTCATGATCTGTTTGTTGCGCGAGTAAAATAATATATGCTAACGTAGCATAAAGTGTAAGTAAATGTGTGTGTGTGTGTGTGTGTGTGTGCGTGTGTGTGTGTGTCAATGTGTTTGCGTGTGTATTGTATAACGCTGTAAACTACATGGAGGTATACGTTACACAAATGCAGAGAATTTCTCAATATTACGTACGTCTAAGGTGGCGAGCTGGCAGAAACCTTAGCAAGCCGGGCGAAATGCTTAGCGGTATTTCGTCTGCCACTATGTTCTGAGTTCAAATTCCGCTGAGGTCAACTTTGCCTTTCATCCTTTCGGGGTCGATTAAATAAGTACCAGTTACGCACTGGGGTCGATATAATCGACTTAAACCGTTTACCTGTCCTTGTTTGTCCTCTCTGTGTTTAGCCCCTTGTGGGTAGTAAAGAAATAGGCATTTCGTCTGTCTTTATGTTCTGAGTTCAAATTCCGCCGAGGTCGACTTTGCCTTTCATCCTTTCGGGGTCGATAAATTAATTACCAGTTACGCACTGGGATCGATGTAATCGACTTAATGTCTTTGTCTGTCCTTCTTTGTCCCCTCTATGTTTAGCCCCTTGTAGGCAATACAGAAATAAGAAACGTTAGCACGCTGGGGAAATTCTTAGCGGTATTTCGTCTGTCTTTACGTTCTGAGTTCAAATTCCGCCGAGGTTGACTTTACCTTTCATCCTTTCGGAGTCGATAAATTAAGTACCAGTTGCATACTGGAGTCGATGGAATCGACTGGCTTCCTCCCCCAAAATTGTGGGCCTTGTGCCTAGAGTATAAAAGAATATTGCGAATGTCTAATTCTAAGTGAGCACTTTTTCCTAGGGTGTATGCATAGTGGTTCGTATATGAATGCGGATTACAATGGTTTGATCATATATATGTTCTTTTTTATGCTTTGCTTGTTTTAGTCAGATCACTCAGCTGTAGAAATGAGTTGCAGTGTTACTGGTGCCAAGCAGTCGAACGTATCGACCCCAGGAATGATTTTTTAAAGCATGTTACTTATTCTGTCGGTCTCATTTGCCCAGCCACTAAGTTACAGGGACGTAATCACACCAGCACCGGTTGTCAAGCGGTTGGTGTGGAACAAACTCTGACGCAAAGACACACAAGCACACACACGCATATATACATACATACACATAAACACAAACACACACACACACACACACACATATATATATATATATATATATATATATATAGATATATATATATATATACAACGAGCTTCTTTCAGTTTCTTTCTACCAAATCTGCTCACAAGGCTTTGGTCGGCCCGAGGCGAAGACACCCAGCCAATGTGCCAGTTGGACTAAACCTTGAACCTTACCACACAGCCATTCTGTAGCTTTTAATCCCAATGACAATATAATATAGCCACGAAGAGATCCCTTGGCCGTGTGTCAGCTTACCAACCCCACAAACACAGATCATTTCACGGCGTAAACTACCAATACCTCAGTAGACTATACGCTAAGTAGCACCCATTTTAGTTTTTTAATACCGACCATCTAACGATTCCGCCATAAAATTACAAATGGCTCATGGAGAGACTTGACGAATATGTTACAATTATTAAATAAGACATCACAGTTTTTGCCCTGTATTGTCTTACATTCACAACGCCCAACCAACTGAGTCATTTTCTGGAAATCTCGTACATCGACCAAGTTTAACTAGTTAACAATGAATTATTTTGTTTTACTGATTTTCATCTTAAATTTAGTATTTATTAAAAGAATATTTGTTTTGTCTTTGCTTATACAGAAAACATGCTTTTCACACGTTTTTT
Organism: Octopus sinensis; assembly: GCF_006345805.1. Classification (NCBI taxonomy): domain Eukaryota; kingdom Metazoa; phylum Mollusca; class Cephalopoda; order Octopoda; family Octopodidae; genus Octopus; species Octopus sinensis. The sequence goes on from NW_021834765.1 coordinate 14,956, forward strand.
GTTTTCTTTCTGCCTGCTTTGGTTTATTTCTAAATGGATTTTTTTGTTTAAGCAAAAACAAATTTTGTTGATATTTAACAAAATCGTGTCAACAAGAACAATTTGAAATATGAAAAAAAAAAAAAAAAAAAATAGATAACGCGTTTTTGTTCTTTTTTTTTTTCTTGAAGGAAAAAAATAACAAGCAAACAAGCAAACAGACAAAATACTCTTATCGGAATTCATATTTTGAAATTAGAAAAAGTATTTATAATTAAAAAATAACAAAACTATATTAATATAACATAACTAGCAGTATCGCCCGGCGTTGCTCGGGTTTGTAAGGGAAATAACTATATAAGCATTTTTAGAGAGTTATAGCCAAAAAGTAGCAAAAAAATAGCAAAAAATGCATTAAAAATGGAAAAAAAATTATGGTAAATTTTTTTTAAATCGTTGACTCATCGTAGACATTTTTAGAGAGTTACTTCCCTTATATAATAGCGAAAAAAATGTATTAAAATGGGAAAAAATTATGGGAATTTTTTTTTTAAATCGTAGACTCATCGTAGACGCGCGCTAATACCCAGAAGGGCTCGATATGAATCACGACTATAAGATACCCGGTTTTGGTTAAACTGCACCGCAAAATGTGGGAGTAGTTAGGAATCTAAATCGTAGGAGACAGACACACAACTTGACTTTTATATATAAAGATGACTTTCGGCTAAGAGTAGTCGTTGATGAGAGCGTTCATTTTATCTTTTAGCTTTAATCTTTCACTCGTTTCAATCATTGGACTGTGGCCATGCTGGAGCACCAGGTTGAAGGGTTTAATCGAACATATCGACCCCGTTACTCGTGTTTTATAAGACTGGTACTTTTTCTGTCGTTCTCGTTCACCGAACCGCTTACTTACGAGGACGTAAACAAGTCAACACCGGTTTTCAAAAGATAGTGAAGGACAAACACAACACAAATGCACGCACATACGTATATATATATATATATATATATATATATATAGAGAGAGAGAGAGAGAGAGAGAGATGTATATACATCCATCTATCTATCTATCTATCTATCTATCTATCTCTCTATCTATCTATCTATCTATCTATCTATCTATCTCTCTATCTATCTATCTATGTATTTGAAACTGACTTATTGGAAGTCCACCTGAAGATTGTCGATCAAGACAAGAAACAATTGTAGTGGCGGTTTTTTTGACTATTTATTAAAATTTTATGTATTGATTAAGTCTTTCCTTGTTTGTTTTGCAAGTAGTGGTTTTGTCTCTAATAATATTTTATGTATATAATAATATATATATATATATATATATATATATATACGACAGGCTTCCTCACAGTCTTCGTCTAACAAATTCACTCACAAGTCATTGGTAGGCCCAGGGTTACAGTAAAAGACACTTTCCCCAAGGTGCCGCGCAGTGGGGCTGAACCCGAAACCATGTAGCTGTAAAGTGAACTTCTCAACCACATAACCATCCCTGCGTCGATGATAGAGAAAAATGCTATCTTCTATTGTGTGTGTGTGTGGTGTGTGTGTGTGTGTGTGTGTGTGTGATTGCGTGTGATTGCGTATGTGTGTGTGAGTATGTGTGTATGCGCGCGAGCATGTGTGTATGGAGTGCGAGTATTATTTTTGTGGTTGTTTAACACTAGGTTATCCCTGACGGAGCTGACCTGTAAACAAAGGCATTCCAGACGTGTATGTTCCGTCTGTTTAGTTCAGTGAATCTTAATCAGGGTTCACAAAACCCCCGATAGTCCATATATAAGAATTTTAGGGGGTTCACACAAAGAAATAGTAATTTTGGGGAAAATTTTGTTTTATATTTTTGCATTGGTATGTATGGAAAGAAGCCGCTAGGTTTCTTTCTCTAACATTTTACCTAGTTCAACCTACACAAGTGAATGCGGGGAAAACAAAACAGAAGTTTTGGAAGACGTTTCTATAAAACTAGTTTTTAAACATCGAATGGGTGTGGGGTCCACCAAAACAAGATAGTAATCAAAGGGATTCACAGATAAAAAATGGTTGAGAACCACTGGTTTAGGTGAATGTCTTGGATTGATTTATCTAATATGTCCTTCCTTTTTTTTAGACGGCGTGCTTTGCAAGAAATTTTGTCGCTAAACTAGAGGTTAAACATCTTAAAATGCCGAAGTGGTAAAAAAAAAAAAGTCACATATTACCGTAAAAGTGTATCAACAGCGAACGTCAGTTTCTTATTTCTTTACTACCCACGAGGGGCTAAACATAGAGGGGACAAACAAGGACAGACAAAGGTATTAAGTCGATTACATCGACCCCAGTGTGTAACTGGTACTTAATTTATCGACCCCGAAAAGGATGAAAGGTATAGTCGACCTCGGCGGAATTTGAACTCAGAAGATAAAGACAGATGAAATACCTATTTCTTTATTACCCACAAGGGGCTAAACACAGAGGGGACAAACAAGGACAGACATAGGTATTAAATCGATTACATCGACTCCAGTGTGTAACTGGTACTTCATTTACCGACCCCGAAAGGATG
>NW_021834766.1:5000-12500 GCF_006345805.1 Octopus sinensis
ATGTACCAGTTGTGTACTGAGGGAGACGTAATTGACTTACCTATTACTCCCCAAATTTCAGCTTTTGCTTACTACAAAAGTAATCAATGTTACTCTATGGAATATTAAGATCGTAGCGCAGGGTTTCTAAAATCGAGTATTTATGTTTTGTACAAAAGAAAAATATTATTGATCACTATTGTTATGTGGATGTTAATGAAGTCATAATGAGAGCGCCTGGCGTCTGGCAAGTGGAATTTTTTAAATATATTCTTTTTATTTTCGTTGTAAGTTGATTTTGAAGTATTGATCGCTATCATTTGGGACTAGGTTGAGTTGATTTAATGACATTACGGCCGAGATATTAATTATTAATTTACTTAAAACGATATTTTTCTTTTTCAAGCACTGATTATGATTCACGGTTCAGTTGACAATTAGCAGAGAAAAATTAGGTCGTTACACGAGTGAGTAGCAACACGTGGACATACAGACATATTCTTACCAGTGGGTTTAGTCTTCGTCTTGTGTTTTTGCGCATGCCCGGCATATCTTCTCATTATTCCTCAAAAAGCGATCAATGATGAACAACCCGTGGCTTGCGGGAATTTCTGGAGGGAACGCTTAACGAAATTTATATTAGTGCGGCCCGCTTGGTAATGAGCCTTGTTGCACGCAGCCCATTTTTCGAAAATTGTTGCCCGTGCCTGAATCAGGACATGTGGTATATATCACATGGCTATGGCAAGGGCTTCAGTTGATTCGATGACCGAAATCCTGCTTATGACATGAACGTGCAAGGAGGTGAGCACTCCAAAGACACGCGTGCCCTTAACGCAGTTCTCAGGGAGATTCAGCGGGGCACAGAATGTAACAAGGCTGGTCCTTTGAGATACAGGTACAACCATTTTTTTTTTCACTGGAGCAACATGAAATAAAATGTCTTGCTCAAGGACAACACATCGCCGGGAATTGAACTCACGGCCTTACGATCGGTTCGACTGAAACCATAGCCGTTGTAACCCAGGGAGTGGCATTTATTATATATATATATATATATATATATATATATATATATATATATACAATATATATATATATATAATTATATATACATATATATATATATACCAAATATATATATATATATATATATATATATATATATATTACATATATATATATATACATACATATACATATATATATTATATATAATATATATTATATATATATATATGTATGTATGTATGACAGGCTTCTTTCAGTTTCTTTCTACTGAATCCACTTAGAGGGCTTTGATCGATCCCAGTTTATAGTAGAAGATACTTACCCAAAGTACCACCACAGTGGGACTGATTCCGGACACGTGGTTGGGGAGGAAAGCTCTTACCCACGCAGACAAACCTGCCACCCACTTATTTCATATCTATTTTAAGATACGTTTATTCATCCGCGTAAATATTTCCTTCTTCGTGAATATTTATGTGCACATCTAATGTTAACCGTTGCACCCTCAGTAGGATTCCTCGGCAGCTTTTTATGTGTTGCTTCCAAGAATACTCAAGATACTTGCGTGGAACTTCTATGAAGGTCATGCCTCGTGTTGTTATTCTGAATTATTAATTAGCATTCGATAGTTAGTATCAAAACTGTTCCATTATATTGATTGGCGTATATTGATTTCTTATTTATATCAAACAACGTGCTTCAGACGAATGAATCAACAACGTTTCGCCTGCGTGGTACATATTTCATTACGCAGAAGAGATATCGACAGAATCGAGCTTAGCAAGATTTTAACATACAACTCTGCAGCGAAGACTTTGCCTTTCATCATTTCGGGGTCGATAAATTAAGTACCAGTTACGCACTGGGGTCGATATAATCGACTTAATCCGTTTGTCTACCCTTGTTTGTCCTCTCAGTGTTTAGCCCCTTGCGGGTAGTAAAGAAATAGGTATTTCGTCTGTCATTACGTTCTGAGTTCAAATTCCGCCGAGGTCGACTTTGCCTTTCATCCTTTCGGGGTCGATAAATTAAGTACCAGTTACGCACTGAGGTCGATGTAATAGACTTAATCCTTTTGTCTGTCTTTGTTTGTCCCCTCTTTGTTTAGTACCCTGTGGGCAATAAAGAAATACGAAACGTTAGCAACCTGGGCGAAATGCTTAGCGGTATTTTGTCTGTCGTTACGTTCTGAGTTCAAATTCCGCCGAGGTCGACTTTGCCTTTCATCCTTTCGGGGTCGATAAATTAAGTACCAGTTACGCACTGAGGTCGATGTAATAGACTTAATCCTTTTGTCTGTCTTTGTTTGTCCCCTCTATGTTTAGCCCCTTGTGGGTAATAAAGAAATAAAAAACGTTAGCACACTGGGCGAAATGCTTAGCGGTATTTCGTCTGCCGTTACGTTCTGAGTTCAAATTCCGCTGGGTTCGACTTTGCCTTTCATCCTTTCGGGTTCGATAAATTAAGAACCAGTTACGCACTGGGGTCGATGTAATCAACTTAATCCGTTTTTCTGTCCTTGTTTATCCCCTCTATGTTTAGCTCCTTGTGGGCAATAAAGAAATAAGAAACAGCTGTAAGTCAAAGATACCCAAATAAAAAATATATATGTGAAGACCATTATTTATAAATTTTCATGTATATCACTCTGAGAAAATATTAGCTTAATTGAGGAATGCAACTATAGATTAACAAAATCGACCGGTATTGGATTTCGACTTCGGATTTTGCCTTAGGATTACCTGATGTTGTATACCAGTCTGAAAATATTTTGTTAGTCCGATGTATTTGTATTAACAGAGAGCCTCTGACGTATTTTGCTCGGATTAATAATCCCTTATTAATAATTCTTTATATGCATATTTCTGTGTGTATACGCATGTGCGTGTGTATGCGCATGTGCATAAGGGTGCAAGTAAGAGAAAGGAATTGAGCAAATACTGTTTATTACATAATATTATAATTGTTTCATCTCTATTTACCTAGACGATTGTTGCCGAAATATTATCATATAATACAATATATTACATACATCAAACGATGCATCGTATTGTACAACGATACAATGTATTCCATGATATATGTAATTCATTATAATATATTACATAATATTTCGGTAATAATTTTCTGATAAACGGAAGATGAAACAATTATATAAGTTATATGCAATAAACAGTAATTTCGCAAACCTTTCTCTCTTGCATACACTTTTGTATAAAATCGACGGATATTCGTGGATTTTCAGACGCGTCTTCAGCGAGACGATCTCGGTGTGTGCGTATGTTCCTTTTGCATTCCAAAACTGAGTTGCTGATTTTGGCGTATGGGGTACCAAAAGATTCAGTAAGGTTTTAGTTACTAACAACTATTATATTTTCATTCGAATATTTGCATTACAAAAATTTAACATTATCATTTTTCTTTTAGTCACCTATCGTAAACGATATCTTTTACCACCACTACCACCATCGCAACGACGATGACATCACATTTTTTTTATATGAGTGTGTTCGCGCGTTTGTTATGTACGTAAAGCCGATGACTGACAAGTATATGTGCGTGACGGTGTCTAAGTCTCAGTATACATACAATTTTCTGACGACTGACACATACACATCTAAAGATACAGACAGACACACACAGGTACAGAGATAGGTTTGAGAAGTGCGTCAATGTATTTCTGTGTGTGTATGTGTGTCTTAGTATATGTATGTGACTTTAGCCCCGCCCTACCCTACCCTACCCAACATCGAAACATTGAAAGTTCTAACGATCAGGTTTCATTAGAAAGTAAAAATAGTTTCACACTTTCAATTTCAGCTGAAATTACAAAGTCTTGGTTTATGAGACTGACGATGTGTGCATAATGAAACTAATGTTTCTCCGAATTAGTCACATCTGTATTATAATAAAGTGCTGCGGCGTTGGCCGCTGCTTATTCTCTATCTACCAAATTATCTGTTTTTCATTCAACAACTCTTTTTTACATCTAAAATAACTTCGGCAACCATGTTGTGTGCAAATATTTGAGGTCATTTTCGGACAATATTTTGATTTACTTCTAATATATCACTTTCATGCGAGGTTTCACGCATGCGTAGAATTCTTCTCAAACATTTATGAAAATGTACACAATATTGTGTTAAAATAAGCCATAACCAAAAAATAAATAAATAAACACTGCATTAAAAGATATCCATTTCTCTATAAGTTATGAGCAAATAGTCACACCCTCTGTCTCGGTCTGTCTGTCTGTCTGTTTCTCTCTCTCTCTCTCTCTCTCTCTCTCTCTTTCCCGCTCAAGCACAAAAAAAGATGTATAGTTATGGGTGACGGTTAAGATTACGCACACCCGGAATTTAGAGTTAGGGTTACACCAAAAACGGGGGGTGTACGTATTCTTTACCTCCGCCTACTTATGTACGTGTACATGAAAGATGTGTGTGAGTGAGATAGAGAGAGAGAGCGAGAAAGTTCCACTTACACACAAATGCAAAAAAATTCATACATCACAACACACACGCGCTCACGCGCACACACACACACACACACACACACACACACACACACACACACACACACATATATATATAATGTGTAATATATATATATATATATATAATATATATATATATATATATATATATATATATATACAGTGTTGGCTAAAAATCACCAGACACTAAATGGAAACCATTTAATTCCAAGATTATTTTGTTTTAATAAGAACTGAAGGAATTTTATAAAAGCATCTAAATATGAAACAGGAAAATTGTTTACACTGGAGTTCTTCTTGAGCGACACATTTTTCCATTCGCGTCAATACAGAATTGCAAAAAGTATTCATGCAATTTTGATTTACTCACGGGTGACTTTTGGCCAACCCTGTATATATATCTATCTACCACACACACATATTATATATATATATATATATATATATATATATATATATATATATATATATATATATATATATATATATATATATATATATTTGTGAATATGTTTAATCCTTTCTACTATAGGCATAAGGTCTGAAATTTAGGGGGAGTAAACAGTCGATTAGATCTATCTATCTATCTATCTATCTACACACACACATATTATATTTAGGCTGGTTTACCAAAAAGTACGTCGAAACTATGCATAGTCCAAATGATTAGGGTAAATGTTTTTTAATTTTCCTTTGATTTCTGAATTACTACTATTCAGCGGTTTGAGTTTAGCTGCTCGTTTTAGTGGGTTGTATGGCCTATAAAGGCCATTCCTTAATATTATTGTTGTATGTATATATGTATATATATATATACATATATATCTGTGAATACGTTTAATCCTTTCTACTATAGGCATAAGGTCTGAAATTTAGGGGGAGTAAACAGTCGATTAGATCGACCCCATTGCGTAACTGGTACTTAATTTATCGACGCCAAAAGATGAAAGGCAAAGTCGAAATCGGCGGAATTTGAACTCAGAACGTACAGGCGAAATACCCCTAAGAATTTTGCCAGGCGCAGTAAATGGAATAGGATTATGCAAGTAATCTGGATAAAATCGGTTAGTGAGTTTCTAGTATAAACAAGGCTTGTATAGAAAATACAAATGGTTCGATAATTGATCAATGAGCTTTATTAATCAGTTCATCAAATACAGTCTGTTCCAATAGGATGGCATATGTTATACAACTCCAGTTCGAAAACGCAAACAAATATGGCTTTTTATACGAAAATCACGTCTGTAAACAAAAAGAACGCACGAAATAGTCGTATATATACATACAGGCACGTAAATATTGAACAATGAAAAACGAGTGTTCAACACTGGATTGGTGGATATATATTTTTTTATTTGTGGATGAAGGCTACCATTGGTTTCATGTTAAGAAAATAGGAAAATATCCTATTGTCTTAACAAGATTTCAACCCGATCAAATAGAGAAAGGCGTTCGTCTCCATTTTGGAAAACACACGTATGTATGTATTTGCATTAAATAAGATGCTGGTATAACCATGAATTGAGGTCTCTGTGATTTGATGTCTTAACTTTCTTTCTTTATCTTAATTTGCGAATAGCATACATATTAATGCAGGCATGCACGCATAATCTCTTACATATTGAAATTAATACTACATAAAGAAGGTTGCGAAACAGTCGTAATCCAAAGGAAGTCATCATGAGGTTACACCAGACCACTCAGCTGGCAAAATGAGTAATCCTGCAACGGACCGGCGTCCCCTCCAGGGGGGGGGGGCGATATTTATTCCACTGAAACCGGGAAACAGGCCCTTAAGAACCTGGCATGGCTCGAGAAGGAAAAATATCTCTTCTTCCTTCTTCTAACAAAGAATAAGTCCTGAGGTCGATTTCTTCGATTCAAACCCCCCATTAAGTCGGTGCTCCAGCATGGCCGCAATCAAATGACTGAAACCAGTAAAAGAATAGAAGAATAAAAGACTATATTCCCATAAGGCACCGCCAGACTCAAAAATCATGACAGGAAACACACGCGACGAGACTCCGATACCATCTTTTGTGAATATTATTTGTTAAATTCTATAAGATATCCTTTTTTTTTTCTTTCTTTTTGTTTTACTTTTCTCTTGCTGTGTTCTATGTGAATACTGAAACCAAACATTCACTTAGTGTTTCATCTTGAACAACTAAACGCCATGAAACACATCATCATCAATATCATTATTATTATTATTATTATTATTATTATTATTATTATTATTATTATTATTATTATTATTATTATCATCATCATTATTATTATTATTATTATTATCATCATCATCATCATCATCATTATTATTATTATTATTATTATTATTATTATTATTATTATTATTATTATTATTATTATTATCATCATCATTATTATTATTATTATCATTATTAGTATTATTATCATTATTATTATTATTATCATTATTATCATTATCATTATTATTATCATTATTATTATATTATTATTTTATTATTATTATTATTATTTTATTATCATTATTATTATTATTATTATTATTATTATCATCATCATCATTATTATTATTATTATTATTATTATTATTATTATTATTATTATCATTGTTATTATATTATTATTATTACTATCATCATCATCATCATTATTATTAGTATTATTATTATTATTATCATTATTATTATTATTATCATTATTATTATTATTATTATTATTATTATTATTATTATTATTATTATTATCATCATCATCATTGTTATTATACGGCTTATTTTTCTTTCAAACCAACAATGAAAATTTCTAAATGAATAGAAAAGCTACTAGCTACGAAGACTTATAAATTTTCAGGAACAAAATTTTATCTTTTTTTTTTCCAAGCATTGTTGAGGTTTTCTGCTTTAAGTTTTGTATCAATACAAATATGAAAGCCAGTCTGATACTTTCCAATATTTTGATGTAGAAACATTAAAACTTCACCTCAGAGTAATTTATTAACAAAGAAGAAGTATATCTCGTTGGGC
>NW_021834766.1:17500-20000 GCF_006345805.1 Octopus sinensis
ACCTATTTCTTTACTACCCACAAAGGTCTATACAAGGACAGACAAACGGATTAAACGACGAGGGCTCCTGGTCGTGTAATTAATGTGCAAGTGGCTGAGTACTCCACAGACACGCATACATTTAACGTAGTTCTCAGGGAGATGAAGCATGATGACACAGAATGTGACAAGCCTAGACCCTTTGAATTACAGGTACTACTCATTTTTGCTAACTGATTGGAATATAGCAACATAAAATAAAATGTTTTACCCAGGGACACGATGCGTCGCCAGGCATCGAATTCACCACCTCACATTTGAGAGCCGAATATCCTAACTTCTAAGCCACGTGCCTTCACAAGATACTAATTATAGTTATTTGAGCTGGAAAAGAAAAGAAAAAACATGGCAGCTTGTTTCCATGACCCTAGAAAGTATAGGGCCATGGAAACAAGCTGCTTTCAGATGTGAAAGGTCAAAACCATTGAGAAAAATATTTATGGACAACAGCTTCGAAACGTTCAACATTTTTACTTCAGTTATAAATTCATATCTATGTTAATAATCATTTGTGTACTTCGCTAAGTTACAACCTAGAAAAGCTAAAATAAGAGACCGCTTAACAGGTTTACAAGCAGAATCTGAAAGTGGATCAATAAAAACATTCAAGACTTTTCTAAGCTTCAATATATAATACTTATAGTAGTTATCCAAGATCAGTTCCTTCCTTCCTTCCTTCCTTCCTCCGTTTGTCTGTCTGTCTGTCTGTCTGTCCGTCTGTCTATCTATCTGTCGATCTATCTATCTATCTATCTATCTATCTATCTATCTATCTATCTATCTATCTATCTATCTATCTATCTATCTATCTATCCCCCCCTCTCTCTCTCTCTCTATCTATCTATCTGCAAAATTAAGAGGAATGACGACTAACGTGGACACGTATCCACTTTCATCCTTTCGGGGTCGATACAGTACGCTCCAACTGCCTTCTGGGGTCGATCAAATCGACTGGCCCCCTCCCCAAAAATTTCGAGCCTTGTGCCTAGGGTAGAAAAGAATATATATGACATCATACGACATAATATATATCATATGTATATGTGTATATATGTATATATATAAATATATATACATACATACATATATATATGTGTATATATATATATATACACATACACACACATACTTGTATATAATATGTATGTGTGTATGTATATGTAGAAACTTTCACGCACACACTTATCTATGCATATGTATACATGTATATATATAAGCCATTGTCTTTTGTCGCTTAGAAGCTAGCTTTGATAATGAAGCCTTCTTTCATACGAGCATATGATGTATGATTACTTCCCTGTCTCTGAAAATAGTTTATTTCTGCATTCCAAACCTAAAATATCGTTTCCCCACCTGACTTGCTGAAAAACAAAATGTATGAATGAGCTTTGTTCCACTAAAATAATTAACATGGACATTGAAAATTTAGTTGGAGTGTGTCAGATGATCGATATAAAATTATCAATTTGCTATCGTATTCAGGTAAGGAGATATTGCGGGATAGCACATTAGTTATATTCTCCGAGGAATATTCTAGATAAAAGGAGAATTCTTCCATTTAGGGGTTAGTGAAGCTTGACACCGCGTAATTTAGTAACGGTGATCAGGATTATATTCCTATTAACACGTTTTATATTTGGGTTTCTTTAAATGTATTCACGCACGTACCTTATTCAGATACAGCTGATTAGTAAACGTAGGAGGAAATTTGTATGGACGACTGCACTGATTTCGTGTTACTGAGCGTTAGAGTAAGAGGGAAATTTTGATCTGGACTTTGGAAAACTCCAGCCATTATTCGGTGGCGATGCTCCAATGGTGAAGATAAGGAATAATAAAGATAAGGAATTCTGTACCGCTATGTTCTTAATTATCCAGAACGGTCGGTCCATCCAATCTTCGCCTACGTCAATAACACTGAAAGCTGTAAGCGGAATGAAGTGACATATGCAGAGGTTTTGCACCAACTGCTGAAAATAACAGAGCGAATTGTTCCCCAGATCATATCCCTGTGTTTCTACAAAATAGGAAGAAAGATATTAAGTATTGTATATCTGATGTATTGAAACCCGCTTTTGCTACGCAATTGTCATTGCCTACGTAACGCGGAGGAGATGAAACAAGGATAATAATAATAATAATAATAATGAGCCACGTGGGACTCTTACATTTGGAACAATTCCTGTTAGAGATCCCACAGAAAGTTTGTCTGTTAGAGACAGCAAGGGTTATCAGGAGCACTCTCAGCACTTGAAAGACAGGTGAAAACTTGTCGATTCCCAAGGTTACAGGTAGTAACACGCTGCACTCATAAATCCCATCAGGAATAAGACCGAATCTGAACCGAACCATAGTAATAAATATCCCTTCTACTCTGGGTACATAGCCTGAAATTTGGGGAAAGGGGACAGTCGATTACATAGACCCCACTACTCAATCAGTACTTATTTTATCGACCCCG
>NW_021834766.1:22500-26504 GCF_006345805.1 Octopus sinensis
GAAAATTAACGAGTTCTTGTTATTAGTGAGATAGATTAAATTGGTGAACTGCCAAAATCGTTAGCATGCCGGGTAAAAATGTTTACTGGTATTTCGTTCACCTTTACATTCTGAGTTCAAATTCCACCGGAGTCAACTTTGCCACTCATCCTTTCCGAGACGGTAAATCAAATATGATTGAAGCACTGGGCTCGATCTAATCGAATAGTTCCGACTTCCAAAATGATTTATTTGTTGGCAGAAACGTTAGCACGCCGGGCGAAATGCTTAGCAGTATTTCGTTTGCCGTTACGTTCTGAGTTCAAATTCCGCCAAGGTCGACTTTGCCTTTCATCCTTTCTTGGTCGATTAAATAAGTACCAGTTTCGCACTGGGGTCGATATAATCGACTTAATCCGTTTGTCTGTTCTTGTTTGTCCTCCCTTGTGGGTAATAAAGAAATAGGTATTTAGTCTGCCGCTACGTTCTGAGTTCAAATTCCACCGAGGTTGACTTTGCCTTTCATACTTTCGGGATCAATTAAATAAATACCAGTTACGCACTGGGGTCGATAATGTCGACTTAATCCGTTTGTCTGTCCTTGTTTGTCCTCTCTGTGTTTAGCCCCTTGTGGGTAGTAAAGAAATAGGTATTTCGTCTGTCTTTGTGTTCTGAGTTCAAATTCCACCGGAGTCAAATTTGCCTTTCATCCTTTCGGAGTCGGTAAATCAAATATGATTGAAACACTGGGGTCGATGTAATCGAATAGTTCCGACTTCCAAAATGATTTATTTGTTGGTGTTGAAATTGTCTTTTGGGGAAAGCAGTAAAAAATTAGAACAACGATATTTGGCAATGAAAATATGTTATTCCAGAAACTAAAAAAATTTAGGTCACTTACTGTGAGCAGATAAATCTACGATTTAAATATTAGTAAATGTATAATTTATTGGGGGGAAAATCGATCATTTATTTGCAGTGCAAATGTAAGTTCGTTTAAAATGAAATTAGTCATGTTAAAGTTCGGGACATATATACAACGAATCGAAGATTTAATCAACTACTTCTGTCACACGAAAATAGCACCAAATTTAGAAAAAAAAAATTATTATTATTATTATTATTATTATTATTATTATTATTATTATTATTATTATTGAGGCAGCAAGCTGGCAGAAACGTTGGCACGCCGGGCGAAATGCTTAGCAGTATTTCGTCTGCCGTTACGTTCTGAGTTCAAATTCTGCCGAGGTCAACTTTGCCTTTCATCCTTTCGGGGTCAATACATTAAGTACCAGTTACGCATTAAGGTTGACGTAATAGACTTAATCCCTTTGTCCTTGTTCGTCTCCTCTGTGTTTACCCTCTTGTGGGTAGTAAAGAAATAGGTATTTCGTCTGCCGTTACGTTCTGAGTTCAAATTCCGCCGAGGTTGACTTTGCCTTTCATCCTTCGGGGTCAATTAAATAAGTACCAGTTACGCACTGGGGTCGGTATAATCGACTTAATCCGTTTGTCTGTCCTTGTTTGTCCTCTCTGTGAATAGCCCCTTGTGGGTAGTAAAAGAAATAGGTATTTCACCCGTCATTATGTTCTGAGTTCAAATTCCGTCGTGGTCGACTTTACCATTCATCCTTTCGGTGGCGATAAATTAAGTACCAGTTGCGTACTGGGTCGATCTAATCGGCTCATCCCCTACCCCCAAATTGCTGCCCTTGTGGAAAGATTTGAATTTATCATCATCATCATCACATCATCATCATTATCATTATCATTATTATTATTATTATTATTATTATTATTATTATTATTATTATTATTATTATTATCATTGTGACGTATATTTGCCATTTCAATATGGCTACCCTAAGGGCTAAAAACTACAGTAGCATCCACCCTTAGGGGTAGCCATATTGAAATGGCAAATATACGTCACGATGTGTTACCGCTACTGTATATAACTCACTTTGATATTTATCATTATTATTATCATTATTATCATTATTATTATAATTATTATCATTATTATTATTATTATAATTATTACCATTATTATTATTATTATTATTATTATTATTATTACTATTATCATTATTATCATTATTTAGTACACTTGTTACACTTATATTCCTTGTGTTCTTTTACTCCGATATCGCAAGCATCTCCGTGTTCCATTTTGAAATTATTCCAATGTCTTCATTTCATTCTGTTCTGTCTTTCAATTGTACAAGACTTACTCTACGCATTATTCCATGCAATATGTAGTAGCGCTATACACTCTTAGCTAACTGTACTACATAAGGAAATAGAATCAATATTCCAGCTATTCTAGTAATAATTTATAGTCACATTATTCTAAACATCACATTAAATTAGTAACGAAAATATAAATTGCATTTAGGTATCCACAGAAAGACCACCCTCCAGGTAGTTCTCTGCAACTTGCTGAATTTTATTTATGCATTTGATTTCCAATTTGTGCAATTTTTCTGATATTTTTACTTCTAATTTCCTTTTTGCCGCCTTTATTCGTCTGATAGTACTTTGTAAATAATGTTAGAATAATATCTATTTCTTTACTACACATAATAGGCCAAACACAGGGAGGACAAACAAGGATAGACAAATGGTTTAAGTCGATTATATTGACCACAGTGCGTAACTGGTACTTATTTAATCGACCCCGATAGGATGAAAGGCAAAGGCGACCTCGGCGGAATTTGAACTTAGAACGTAACGGCTGACAAAATACCTGTTTCTTTATTACCCACAAGGGGCTAAACACAGAGACGACAAACAAGGACAGACAAACGGATTAAGTCGACTTTATCGACCCCAGTGCGAAACTGTATATATGTGTATATATATAAGTATATGTATGTATGTGTGTGTGTTTGTATATATATATATATATATATATATATATATATATATGAAGTGAGAAAGAGAGAGAGAGAAGTAGATAGATAGATAGATAGATAGATAGATAGATAGATAGATAGATAGATAGATAGATAGATAGATAGATAGATAGATAGATAAGAGAAACTGTGTACAGTTGTGGAAATCAGCTGCCCAACAGATGTTAACACCTATACTGAACTATTGAGAAATCTGCAGTTACTCTATCCAGATTAAAAGGTCAGGTTTATACCTGTAATTATTGGGGTCCTGAGATGTGTAAACACACTGCCTAACTACCAAACTTGAGAAATTAGGCTTCTCAAAACCAGAAAGTAGAAATCTAATTCAAAGACTACTGATCCAATCCATCAACGGAACTGTAAAAATCTGTAAAACATTCCAAAAGTTTATCATTTAAATATATACATGAGCATATCGTGATATGCAACTATATGCATGAGAATACATACATAAAACAAAACATAAATAATACATACATACATATTGCATGCATGCATGCATGCATGCATGCATACATACAAAACTACCATGTTCTTTATGTTGAAATTCCAATGAAGGAGTCTTCTTAGATCTAGTTTAGAAAACGGTTCTTCTTATTGGCAAGAAATCTTGAAATAAAACAACTGAATAAGGACGTACATGAATGCATCATACATACATATGCATATGTATACATCTATATATATATATATATATATATATATAATATTATATATATATATATATATACATAACATACACGCGCACACACATATAGCACCATATATATACATACACACACATATATGCACATATATACAAATATATACGTATCCAGATATATATGTAGTGTTACACACAATATATATATATATATATACGCATACAATGTATACTTGTATATATGTGTTATATATAAGTATAATATGTATGTTGTGGGTTTTGTATATATATATTACTATATATATATATGAAGTGAGAGAGAGAGAGAGAGAGAGAGAAGTAGATAGATAGATAGATAGATAAATAGATAAATAGAAGATAGTCTCTTTGTCTCTCTTCCTTTGGCTCTCTCTCACAAATTCACAGTACAGTTTATTCAGTATCACAGTATCAGTCTA
>NW_021834767.1:0-26774 GCF_006345805.1 Octopus sinensis
TGAATCTGAAAAGAAAACTCGCGTTTGCAGGATTCATGACATATATACATAATTAATATTATATAAGTATATTATAGTAATAACAATAATCCTAGGATGGGAATTTATAAACATTTAATACATCGCTACACATCTTTTCCACAAGTCACATGACTTTAAGATCACAGTCTGTATTCTGTGGGACGATTAGTGTAGTCTATAGTATGACCATAGGCATCTGGTGATCATAATCATTGATTCATTTCTTCAGGTGTCATAGATTAGTGGATGAACCACAGACAGATATCTTCTCTTTTTACCAGTATATTATGACAGACATATATATATATATATACACACACACACACACACACACACACACACACATCACATATATATATATATATATATTACACGGCGGCTTGCTGGCCACATTTTCCCATTTTCTAAACGATATTTACTCAATTTTCTAAGCTATCTTTACAGCTTTCGTGCATTCGCACAAATTACATATATATATAATATATATAATATATACATTATAGACATATTACCATACCCACCTTACACACTAAACGAGAATACTTACATATACAAATATATGTATATATACACGTGGGTGTGTGTATGCGTGTGTGTGTGTACTCAGGGTGATTAAAAAAGTCTCTTAGCATATTAAATGATAAATGAAAATGCTAAAACTGACTTGACAATCCAGTGCCTACACACAAATTTATACATTGCTTCACAAACATACACTCACACCACACACAAGTGTGTCTATTTTTTATCTCATAAAAAAATACATTCTGTGCAATTCCTTCTAATATCTCACTACAACTCACTGTGCTGGTGGGAGAGAATTTTTCCAATGAAGCTTTTCACTCGTGTGTGTGTATATATATATATATATTATATATATATATTAGATATATATTATATATATATATATTATATAGGTGCAGGCATTGGTATGTGGTAAGAAGCTTGCTTCCTAACCACAGAGCTCCGGGTACAGTTCCACTGTGTGACACATGTCCAAGCATTTTCTACTATATCCTTGAACTGACCAAAGCCTTGTGAGTGGATTAGGTAGACAGAAACTGAAAGAAGCCCATAGTGTGTGTGTGTGCATGTGTCCTTGTGTCTGTGTCTATCCCCTACCATCACAGGTGTTCGTATGTTTGCATCCCTGTAACTTAGTGGTTTGGCAAAAGCAACCAAAAGAATAAGTACTAAGCATAAAATATAAGTCCTTAGGTCAATTTGTTCAACTAAAATCCTTTAATATGATGCCCCATACATAGTATATTATATATATATATATATAATTATTTGAGGGGATACAAATCCAAACTTACAGTGAAAAAATTCAATTTAGAAATACTAAATCAAAATTTCAACACAATATATATATATATACATAGAATATATATATATACACATATACATATAGAACATATATATATACATATAGAATATATATATATATATATATATTAGATATATATTTGGTGGACCCGCGTTGTACCATTGGCGATTTATTTTTTCCTCCGTCTTCCTTCTTTGGATTTCCTTTTCCTATGTTCCTGACGAAGAGCTCTGCTCGAAACGTTAAACCCTCCTTCTTCCTGAGCGTCCAAGAACACTATACTTGTTCCACGTCCTCACGTGTGGTGTTTCTTTGTGTTTTCATGTTTCATTTAACTGTACTTATATATATATATATATTATAGATATATATATATATATATAATTGAATAAGGGTAGAAATTGATAGTAATCAATTAACCAGTGGCCAAGCATATTAAAAAAAAATCCGAAGGATTAAAAACATATAGACGTCAAAATCGCTATTTTCCACGAAGAATGTGTTCTCTAGAAAAAACTGAGTAGAAAACCAAAGTGTAAAAAAAGCAAGACAAATGAAAATATACGAAATCAAAAACGATTACCTATGTACCGATCAGTTTCATTTGTTAATATTCACGTATATGCATACGCGAAAATCTGCAACATCATCAGCATAATCTGTCGTTTACAAACATAATTTCCAGAACTAGATACAAAAATGCTTGACCGGAGTCCCGCATGCATAGAGTTCAACAAATTATATTTATGTGTATCTTTCAAATGCCTTCACTAAATTTTATTTATATATATATATATAATATATATATGTATATATATACATATAAATATATATATATATGTATATTCATACATATAAATATATATATATACACATAAAATATATATATATATATATATATATATATGTATCAAATGAAATAACAAACAGAACACAAAGGATGTCGTGGTACACGTGTTTCAAGCTTTATAAAACAACTTATTCTTACATCAATGTATAATCAATATAACAGATGGTTTAAAGCTCTCTTCAGCCGCATGCAATTGCTATACCAAAGACCTGTATCACATTATGAAAAGTCCAAAAAGGAACATTTGGTATTATCTATAATGGTAGGTATATTGAGTTTCACTGAGAAAGTATGTTTGTAAACCTTCAAAGGAAGGCTAACTGGGAAGTTTTTGTATGTGACAGATGCTCGGGAGCAATAAACACTGAAAATGCACAGAGAACAACTTCCGCCACATTCCACAGAGAAAAACTAGAAATTGTTGATAGTTTCTGTTACCTAGGTGACCAAGTCAGTAGCGGGGGAGGTGCGCTAAAAGTGTAGCTGCTAGAATAAGAATAGCTTGGGCAAATTTCAGAGAGCTCTTACCTCTGCTGGTGACAAAGGGCCTCTCGCTCATAGTAAAAGGTAGACTGTATGACACATGTGTACAAACAGCCATGCTACATGGCAGTGAAACATGGGCCGTGACTACTGAGGACATGCGTAAGCTTGCAAGGAATGGAGCCAGCATGCTCCGATGGATGTGTAATGTCAGTGTGCATACTCGACAGAGGGTAAGTACCTCGAGAGGAAAGTTGGACCTAAGAAGCATCAGATGTAGTGTGCAAGAGAGACGACTGTGCTGGTATGGTCATGTGGTGAGAATGGATGAAGATAGCTGTGTGAAAAAGTGCCACACCCTAGCGGTTGAGGGAACCTGTGGAAGAGGTAGACCCAGGAAGACCTGGGATGAAGTGGTGAAGCACGACCTTCGAACTTTAGGCCTCACCAAGGAAATGACTAGTGACTGAGACCTTTGGAAATATGCTGTTCTTGAGAAGACTTGGCAAGCCAAATGAGACCATAACCTGTGGCCTATGCCAGGAGCGTAACCAGCCCACTTATTCGTACCTTTTCCTTCTTTGGACACTAAATTCTGCTTGCGAAGACCTGTTGAGGCAAGTGAAATCGATGGTGTCTTTTACGTGCCACCGGCACGGAGGCCAGATAGCCGCTCTAGCAATGATCACACTTGGATGGTGCTCTTAATACCCTACTAGCACGGGGCTTGAATGTCAGTAAGGCAACGCTGGTAACGATCATGCTCGAATGGTGCCTTTAAGTGCCACTGGCACTGAAGCCAGTTAGCTGCTCTGTCAATGATCACACTCGTATGGTGCTCTTTGCACCCTGCTAGCACAAACGCCAGTCATCGAATTTGATTTTGATTTTACTTGCCTCAACAGGTCTTCACAAGCAGAGTTATATATATATATATATCATATATGCATAATATATGTATATGTATTATATACATATATATATATATATATATATATATATATATATATATATATATATATATATATTATACATATATAATATACATATATAGAGAGAGAGACACACATGCACTGTACATAATGATCTCACTCAAGTTCATTTACCCAGTTCACAAATGCATATCTACGTATGCAGATTTACAAGATCATATATACACTTCCATGCATAGAAACACCATATATTTCTCCTTCATTTTAATGGTAATTATGATTGTGATGAAAGCAATTGTGGTAATGGTGTTAGTTATGATGGTACTAGTTGTGGTGTTGGTAGTTGTGATGTTGATGAGTTTCATGAAAGGGCCTGTGACAGTGGTGGATGTGATGGTGACAGGAGTTGGGATGGTGTTTGTGACAATGATGATGGTGGTGATAATGACAGTAATGGCGTTGTTGTTGGTTGCGATGCTGGTGGTGGTGATGAGGGAAGTGGTAGTTTTACTGTACAGTTGTTCCCCACAATACGGTGATGGTGGTGGTGATGTGTTTTTGTACTGATGTCAGCCAAATTCCTCTCTATATGTCTTACTTCAGCCAACTCCAGTCTCAAAAATTTGCTGATGTTGAACCAACAGTGTTGTCAAGGTTTCAGGTTTTGCTAATGACAGCTAATTTCACTGTCCCTTCTCTTTCTCTGTCTTTCTCTCTCTCTTCCTGCCTTCTATTACGCACACACACCTACACACACATCTAAGCAGGCACATAATTCTATGCTCACAAGTACTGTCAGACACATAGGTACACACACACGCGTATATATTTTGTAAAACACATTATACATTATTGCATGTATATTTATCTATATTTGTGTGTACATATAGAAATTAGATGCACACACATTGTCATATGGCACATGGTTCTGGGTTTTGTAGTACCTTGGGCAAGTGTCTTCTTCTATAGCCTTGGGTCCACCAAAGCCTTGTGAGTGGATTTGGTAGACAGAAACTGAAAGAAGCCCATCGTGTGTGTGTATATATATATATATATATTATATATATTTGTGTGTTTGTGATTGTCACCCCACCATTGCTTGACAACCGATCATGGTGTATTACGTCCCCGTAACTTGGCGTTTGGCAAAAGAGACTGATAGAATAAGTACTAGGCTTACAAAGAAAAAGTTCTGAGGTTGATTTGTTCAACTAAAGGCGATGCTCCAGTATGGCTATAGTTAAATGACTGAAACAAGTAAAAAGAATATACACAGGTTTGTGTCACTCCTGTAACTTTCTGCACCTAAGTGTTATTGACATGTAACTTAGATACTGCACAATAAATCTCCATTGATTACATATACAGGAACTTATAACTCATTCTCCAATGGAACCATACCAATCTATGAAACACAGAATCCCTTGACTTTGCAAAATAAAATTATCTTATACCCAGTAGACAATTAGAACCCCCAAGGTCACTACAAAGGCTACACCTCACCATCACTAAAGAACCCATCTTGTACATAGTAAGCAAAAACTGACCTCTTTCTTCAGCATCAGGGGAAAAAATACTCCAGACTTCATCAACTGCATGCTTTTGACAAAGCTCAACTGAGATGCAAAATGGAGCATAGCTCCCACATCAGAGGCACACAAACATACCCTAGACTGTAGCCAAAGACCACTCTACTGATTTGAATTAAGCTGCTCACAAATGTTCTGTATCTTCTACTGCCGCTACTGAAATAGACTCTACTCTGAAGAATTAGCTGATCTGATATCGTTTTCACTCTGATATTGCTGACTGACACATCTCTCTTTTTCTTCTTAGCCATGTTGTGTCCCAACCACCTTCTGTTAAGCCCTGCATTAACTATTACACCCAGTCCTTCCTTTCTAGAATTTCTACTCTCTGGAATTCCCTTAGTACAAATTTTTCTTGCAGCCATCGACTTAGACCAGTTCAAGCAGTCCATTAACCACTATAATTTCATCAGTCTCAGAGGAAAGGAGAAAAACCACCTACATAAGCCCTTCTTTTAGATTAAGCTAAGGAAACCAATAAAACTCAGTGTTGATAGTGATGGTAGTAGTTGTGAGTATTGTGGTATTGTGGTTATGGTACAGGGAGGTTAATGCTGAATTATAATGTGTACAAAAACTAAATTAGTAAGTTGATATTGAATACATAGAGAGGTGGGAGGTGTGTAAATTGGGTGTGTTAAAGTGAGAGGGTGAAGGGAATGATGTGAGGTTAGAAAATATATTCTATCAAAGAAAGGGAGTTGAAAAAAACAAGCTGAAGTCGGAGGTGGAGACAGTTTATTGATCAGAAATCAGTATAGTGATAAATCTACTGATACTACTGCTCTCTACAATTACACTATCACTGCAACTATAATAGCACTCCACTGATACCACCACTACTACTATCTTAATGCTACTATCACACAGCTGGGTACATAACTACTATTTCTATATATATATCTGTACATGTGTGTATATACCACCCCTTTTTGTATGAAGCTGGTCTTAATTGCCATTTGGTAATTATGAATGAGGGCCTCTTTATTTGAAAAACAGGTAGGGTTAGCATCAGGAAGGGTATATGGTTGAAAAACAATACTTCATTAATATATATTCATTTTACCCATAATAGCATGAAGAAATAAAGGAATAAATATTTAGGTGTGTGTGTGTGTTAATGCATGTACTATTATACAATTAAACCAATTCTTACTACTTGCTATAGTCCTGCCTCTAAGCAATTTATCCCTCTGTGGACAGAAGTTGTTTTCTTTCCCTGGTGAAAGTTTAAGACTAGAAGCTAGTCTAAGTGGTACTTTTTCTGTCCCCAAAGAGATAAAAACCTCTGTAACCACTTTATTTTGTATAATGAGGCCAAGATTGTACATCTATTGAAACAGTGTATCTATATTATGTAGGTATAGTAATCTTTGGGTGTCCTTTTATGGATGCTGGTAGGAGAGAGGAAGCTTACATCTTACAGCTGACTTCCATTGCTGAAGTAAATTTTGCAGCAGTTGATAATTTATTATCATCATATTCATCATCATTTTAGGTCTGTTGTCCATGCTAACATGGGTTGGATGGTTTGACCAGGACTGGAAAGCTGCACCTGACTCCAGTCTGATTATCACAACACTTCAAATCCTATCTTCACCTCTGCTAAAACCTTTTGATGTAATGCTGGGAAATATTTTAAGGCCTTATCTTTATTCTGCCTGTCATACTACTCTCATTCTGCTATCATTTTTACACACACTCACTCACTCACACACACACACACACACACACACACCTGCACACACATGCACATGCATACATACTTGGTAACCCTCAAATGGTGTATGTGGTGGTGGGGAGGGCATTTAATTTCAAACATTTTAAGAAACTTTGAGTATTAACTCAACACAAAAATTACTGCTAGCTCAGCAGTAAATAAGGGAGCCACTAAGAACTGATTTTAGTTTGGCGACCACTTGTACTGTCATAACTATCACCACCATCATTACCACAACTGTTGAGATATTGTTGCTATGACTGATATTAATGTCACCACTGCTCCCATCAGTGTTAGTTGGCAGCTTTATAAAATTGTTTTCAGCAACAGCAGCAGTAGTAATTCTATGCTGTTTAAGTTAGCTAGGTTTGCAGTACAACTTATCACCACTTCTTTCCATCCTGTCTCATCACATCTGTGAATGCCAGCATCCAAAGATCTAACCACATAATTTCTTCCCATATTTTTCTTCCTTCTCCAGCCATACCTCTTCTAGTGAAGGATGTTCATATGCATTCATGCATGTTGATGTAGCTGAGATGTTGCTATAATTGCCATATCACTGGTGATCTGTCATTGTCAGCTAGGTGTTCAAGGTCCCATTTCCCACCACTATGGAACTAAATACAAAACCAGAATGCAAAAATCTGGACCTCACACTCTCAGTCCCTCAGATCCACCACCCTGGTATATTATTTATCCACCCTGAATTGATCAAAAGCAAAGTTGACTCCAGTGTATTTGTAACAGGGCATAGACAGTTCGAATAAACTCTGTAATACTTTCTGTCCAATGCTCCAAAAATTCTGCCAGTTCGCAAACTATACTGTCAACACGACACATTTTAACAAAAGTCAACTGTTGCATATAATGTGTATATATGTAAATGTGTATAAACAATTTTGCATATCTGTAGTGTCAATATTACACATATACATGCGCATGTGTGTATGTGTAGAAGGAAGAGAGAGAGAGAGAGAGAGAGATACTGGGTAACTCACCTGCCTCTAATGAACTATTAAGTAGTCTAGTCATGCTCACACATACCCATTAAGAAGCATATACACAAATACATATACGCATGCACTATCTAGACAGGGAGAATTCTGTGTAGAGCTTACACACACACACACACACACACATATCCAAGCAGGCACATAATTCTATGCTCACAAGTACTGCCACACACACACGCATGCACACACACACACACACACACACTCACACACGTGTGTATACATACATGTGTTTACATATGACCACACACACATGCACGCATATTGTCTAGCTGGGCAAAATTGTGTGTGTGCATGCGCACATGCTGACTAGGCAGAGAAATACTTAAGACTAAGCCTGGCAGCAGCTTAAAAATGAAGGGATGGGGTATGGTGGGCAGGTTGTGTGAAAGGGGAAAGTAGAATTATGGTGGAAGTGTTGGTGTATGGGAGTGTGTGTGTGTGTGTGTGGAGAGAAAAAGAGAGAGTTGTCACCACACCCATCAGGATTTCCCTGAATTGGCACCTTTTTCCTTGCCTTCCTTCCTATTCTCATCTCATCTTTCCTAAATTAATTCTTTTTATTCCCACTCCTCCACTAACACAGGCATGCACTCACACATTCCCATACATACATAATGTATATTATATATGTATGGGTATGTGTGTGCGTTTATATCCGTATTTTTAAAACATATACACATTCTTTCAGATATATAGATATGCGTGAATATGTGTGTTTCAGCTCAGAGTTTGCTTAAATTTTTAATCTTTTCCTCATTACTTTACACAACGTGTCTTAACGTCATCACCAAGTCAAAAGATGTCCTGCACACATACATACATACATACATGTGTGTGTGTGTATTGTTTCGTTTGGTATCTCCCCACTACCACCACCACCACCAGAATTTGTCTTTACTATTCAGTCTACAAACCATTTTTTTCTGTTATTGTTCTTGTCCCAAATTTTTATGTCCTTATTTGTTTGTAATGTCCACTCATTTATAATCCAACAACTCAACATTGCTTGCACTGCCAAATTGAACAATATTGTTGCTAGTTGTCAAAATAGTGATGATATTTGGTTGACAGTTGATGGAGAGTAGAGTGTGTTTATATTCATCTGTTGTTTTATTGTAAATTTTTTGTCATCCTTCTGTTATCTTTTACATCATATGTCTGCTTCTT
The DNA here is from genome assembly GCF_006345805.1 of Octopus sinensis. Lineage (NCBI taxonomy): Eukaryota > Metazoa > Mollusca > Cephalopoda > Octopoda > Octopodidae > Octopus > Octopus sinensis. The sequence continues at coordinate 9,112 of NW_021834767.1, forward strand.
GCAGAGCTTGACCTTTTCTTGTATCTATAATTGCTCTTTCCCTAGCATGAGATCTTAAATGACTTTTAAGCCCTGAAAGGCATTTGAGAAGCTGATCATAAATTCTGCTGCAATGTTTCATTTCAGTATTGGCTCCTTTCTCTGTTTATTATGAATTTTCAAGTGCCCTTGAGATTTTTTGACAAACTTGGCAATGAAACTGATCATCCGAAATGAAATTTAATAGTTCATGTGTGCCTTACCTGCATGGGTATGCTGGTGTAATCTCATACTAGTGTGAGATGCATACTTTTGTATATAAGAAGCATTTAAAGAGAATGAAAAACACTTGCAATACTATTGATATAATTTCCTTTTTATAAACTTTTCTCTTCATTTCAGCATGCTTAACTCTGTCAAGCACAAAATCTTTAACACCTCACCAAATTGTAGCACTTCATACTTCTTTTTCTGCTGCAAGTGACTTAAGACTTTGGTGACATAATTAAGACATTTCAAATTTGATTTTAAAGAGTCTTTATATCTTTTATTCAGCTTGCTATTTTTTCTCTTTCCTAACATAAGCTCACCGTAAAGTATTTGCTTGGGAATATGCTCGTCATCCATACAGATGAGCTGGACTGGCCATCATAGTTGCTTCCTAATAAGTGTGTGACCTTAACTTCAGCAAGAACCTTAGTGTCGGGAATGAATTAGGACCAACTTATTCTGAAAATGTGGTGGAGGCATTCCTGGTGAAATCGGCTCTCATTAAAACAATTTTGATAATACATTTTATTGCATAAAGAGGACTGTTTAGGAGTCACAGTCACTGGTATTTTTCTTATGACACCATCTCTTAGGGGTTACAAACCAAGGCTACAGAGATTCTCTTGTGGTAAACCTAACCCTACAAAAAGTGACTTTCAATACTAATAAAATGCTATTTGAATGTCTCTCAACTCTTCTACATTCATCTACCCTTTGACAGATTTTGTTTTCCATTCTGCAGGGTAGCCAAGTGAGTGTGCTCTTTGGGGATGCTGGTTTAGTTGATGACGGTTGGATTTTCATGGTTGTTTTCCTGATATCTTCAATTACATCATTGTGTCTTCTTGCCTCCTCTCTTAGTGGTGATGAAGAACTGAGTATACCAGACTGGGAGTAATGAAATGCAAGAGTGAGTCAAAGTAAAAAACAAAAATGGAGGGTTTAATAGTGCAAACTGACTGATGTAAGAGAAATGATGGAGGGTTTGATGAAGGAAGCCTGTTACTTTAGCAAAATAGCTCAAAAGAGAGAAATAGGTAAAAGAACCAAATAACTACATCATCATCATCCACATTAGAAGTAACTATGTGGAGAGAATTAAAAAAATTATCAGTATTATTATTATTATTATTATTATTATTATTATTATTAGCATGCCAGGCAAAATGCTCAGTGGCATTTTGCCTGTCTTTACATTCTGAGCTCACGTTTCACTGAAGCTGACTTTGCCTTTCATACTTTCTGAGTCAATAAAATAAGTACCTACTGAGCACTGGGTTGAATCAAATCAATTTACCCTCTCCCCCAAAATTGCCCGCTTTCTACCAAAATTTGAAGCCATTATTATTATTATTATTATTATTATGACAAGCTGACAGAATTGTTAGCACACTAAGCAAAATGCTTAGTGGCATTTTGTCCATTCTTATATTCTGAGTTCAATTCTGCTGAGGTTGACTTTACCTTTCATCCTTTTGAGGTCGATTAAATAAGTGCCAGTGGAGCACTGGGATCAATGTAATTGACTAGCCCCCTCCCCCAAATTTCAGGCATTGTGCCTATAATAAAAGGGATTATTATTATTATTAAGGCAATGAGCTGACAGAATTGATAGTACACTGAGAAAAAGGCTTACATTCTGAGTTCAAATTCTGCTGAGGTTGACTCTGCCTTTCATCCTTTTTGAGGTTGAAAAAGTAAGTACCAGTAGAACACTGGTGTCAATGTAATGACTAACCACCCTCCCCGAATTGCTGGCCTCGTGCAAAAATTTGAAACCTTTATTATTATTATTGCTTATATACCTCAACAGATTAGACTGCTGGAAAAGAAAAGAATCCTAACATTGGGCTACAGCAAGTAACCTTAGATGCCAAGAGCCTTCTTAAGTATCCTAGTTGTCCCTAATAACACTGTTTTCTGCAGCTGCACTACACTGGGTTTTATGCCTATTTCCTCTATCCATTTGTTCAAATGTTTAGGGATAGTTCCCAATGCACCTACAATTACTGGGATACATTTTACCTGCACTTTCCATAGTCTCTGTAATTCAATAGCTAGGTCCAGGAACTTTGCTATTTTTGCTATACTTCTCATGTTAATTTTTTCATCATTTTGGACGGTAATTATTATTATTATCATTAATCATTATTATTTTTATTATTATTATCATTATTATTATTATTATTATTATTATTATTATTATTAAGGTGGCAAGCTGGTAGAATTGTTAGCATGCTGGACAAAATGCATTTCACCCGTCGCTATGTTCTGAGTTCAAATTCCACCAAGGTCGACTTTACTTTTCATCCTTTCAGGGTTGATAGATTAAGTACCAGTTGAGTACTGGGGTCGATGTAATCAACTATCCTCTTTCCACAAATTTCAGGGTTATTATTATTATTATCATTATTATTATTGAGTGAGAGAGCAGTGCATGCCATCAAAGTGACACTGGGGTAAAACATACGAAGCCCAGTATAACCATCATGACTACCTGTCTGATAAGGGTACACCAGGCACATGCATCACAACCATATGTGCGCGACATGGTGATCTCATATCAAGATAAACAGTGCATGACCTTGCAGGTGGGGCCCAGTTAGAATTTTCTTCTGGTCGAGTAGCCCATCTGCTCAAAAGGTCCTTGAATAAGGATTTTTTAAGGATGTTGAATGAACCACCCATGTTTCCAAAGGTGAATTATCCAAATCTCCAAGAATTCCTTTCAATTATTATTATCATTATTATTATTATAATTATTATTATTATTATTATTATTATTATTATTATTATTATTATTAGGGTGGTGAACTAACAGAACCATTATAGCATTGAACAAAATGCATTGCAATATTTGTTCAAATCCTGCTGAGGTCAGCTTCGCCTTTCATCCATCCAGGTTTGATAAAGTAAAGTACCAGTCAAGTAGCAAGGTCTATACAATCAACAAAACCCACCTCTTAACATCACTGGCTTTAAGCCTAAATCAGAAACTATCAAGGCAGCAAGCTGGCAAAATTATTAGAGCATCAGAAAATACCTTGTGCTATTTAATCTGGCTCTTTGCATTCTGAGTTTAAATCTGCCAAGCTTAGCATGTACCATTCATTCTTTTGAAATCAATAAATCAAATACCAGTCAAATACTGAGATCAATGGTATCAACTTTCTCCTTCCCCTTGAAACTTTTGGCCTTATTGTAATATTTGTTCTTGCTCTTTGTGTTCTCAGATCAAATCCTGCTGAGGTCCTCTTTGCCTTCCATCCTTCTGAGGATCAATAAAATAAAGTACTAATCAAATTCTGGAGTTTATGGTATCAACTAACTTCCTTGCCTCATAATTGTTGAACTTCTGCCTAATTAAGATATCATTATAAGGTGTTATTTTAAATGTAGGAGCAAACCAATAAATAAAGAGGGACAGGACAGCTGGTTAAAGGCATCGAGTACAAATTTTATGAATTTCAAGGAGATAAAAGACAAAACTGATTCTGTCAAAATTTAAACTTAGGTACAATATCATCATCATCGTTTAATGTCCATCTTCCATGCAGGCATGGGTAGGACAGTTGACAGGAGTCGGCCAGGTAGAAGACTCTCCAGGGCTATTGTGTCTGTTTTGGCAGAGTTTTCTCAGTTGGATGTCCTTCCTAACACCAGCCACTCCACATTGTAGTCTGGATGCTTTTTACATGGCACCGGCAGACATCTGTTTCTGCCTCCCTGTCTCTCTGTCACACTCTAACCTTTCATCATCTGACAAAAAGATCACCTCCTCCAAATCCCCCTACCCCTCTCAAAATACCTTGTCTTACAAGTTAGTTGGTGACCCTGCCAGTGCCATATAAAAAGCATCCAGTCCACATGGTACATGGAGGTATATGGTTGCCTGGCCAGAGAGAGAAGGGGAAGAGGGAGAAAGGTAGGGGAGAGAGGTACAAGAAAGGGAACAGAAACAGGTGTGTTGATGTAAAGGAGATACTTGGTTACCTAGCCAGGAGGAAAAACAAGAGGAGAGAGAGAGAGAGAGAGTGATCAAGAATGAGGGCAGAAACTGGTGTGCTGCTGTAGAGAAGATACATGGCTACCCAGCCAGAGGGAAGAGCAAGGGAAAGAGAAAAAGAGTGGAAAGCAGCAAAAGTGCAAGAGAGAGCGAGAAAAAGATGGTGATGAAGTGCCAGGGTATACTCACAAGTAACAAGGATGGCAGTCATAATATACTCGGCCAGGTATTGCCAAGAAGGCACATGTAGAGAGTGGGGATTGCAGTGACTGGTGAAAACCTGGGTATAAAGATGGAGTGGAGGAAAGCAGTGATACAGTGAGCTGTGAAGAGGAGTGGGAGACAATCATAGTGTATGAAGACGAAACGTGAGGAAAGGAAAGATGCAATTTAGAAGAGATGTAGTTTGGTTTCTTGGTGTAGAAGTTTATTGTTACTTGTCGATAACTGTATATATGACAGTGCAAGTACGTGTGTGTATATATTTATGTATAAATCTCTATATGTATGCCTGCATATGTTTGTGCCAATTAAAATTTCTATATCAATATAAAAATATTGTCCAGCCTATCTTTTGTGTAACAATACAAATTATATACAGGTAAAAATGCCTGACAATTGAGAGAAATATAAAACTGTATTAAATTGGTAAATAGAAAGTGTTTAGTCAGACAGAATAAAATAATATTGAAATTACTGTTACATGTAATATGCTCTTTTCAGACTGTGGCTATGTCACCTCTAAACCTGTTGGAAGTAGCTGCTAAATCTGCCTCAGACAACTTCCCATTGACTTAAAACAACAAAAGACTTCTTGGATAATGTTCTGAATATCGTTTGAATAGCAGACAGCGTGGTCATGCTTGCTTGGGGCTAAATAACAACTTAATACAGCAAACCACAAATCCCTTCAGGTAGATAGCCCTGCTTGATCTGTAGAAGAGGCTTAGGTAGAAACTCTATAAGATGTACCCAGTGTAAGCTATGGACACATAAGAGATGCAGTAATATCAAAGGAAGGCTAACTAGGAAGATAGTTTTTGTATGTGGCAGATGCTCGGGAGCAATAAACACTGAAAATGCACAGAGAACAACTTCCGCCACATTCCAGGGAGAAAAACTAAGAAGTAGTTGATAACTTCTGTTACCTAGGTGACCAAGTCAGTAGCGGGGGAGGGTGCACTGAAAGTGTAGCTGCTAGAATAAGAATAGCTTGGGCAAATTTCAGAGAGCTCTTACCTCTGCTAGTGATAAAGGGCCTCTCGCTCAGAGTAAAAGGTAGACTGTATGACACATGTGTACAAACAGCCATGCTACATGGCAGTGAAACATGGGCCGTGACTGCTGAGGACATGCGTAAGCTCACTAGGAATGAAGCCAGCATGCTCCGATAGATGTGCAATGTCAGTGTGCATACTCGACAGAGTGTAAGTACCTCGAGAGAATAGTTGGACCTAAGAAGCATCAGATGTAGTGTGCAAGAGAGACGTCTGCACTGGTATGGTCATGTGGCGAGAATGGATATCGATAGCTGTGTGGAAAAGTGCCACACCCTAGCAGTTGAGGGAACCTGTGGAAGAGGTAGACACAGGAAGACCTGGGATGAGGTGGTGAAGCATGACCTTCAAATATTGGGCCTCACCGAGGCAATGACTAGTGACTGGGACCTCTGGAAATATGCTGTTCTTGAGAAGACTTGGCAAGCGCAATTGAGACCATAACCTTGTGGCCTATGCCAGCGGTGTAACCAGTCCACTTATGCGTGCCTTTCCTTCATTGGACATTAAACTCTGCTTGTGAAGACCTGTTGAGGCAAGTGAAATCGAAATCAAATTCAATGACTGACATCCGTGCTAGTGGAGTGCCAAGAGTACCATACGAGTGAGATCGTTGCCAGAGCAACAAGCTGGCCTCTGTGCCGATGACATGTTAAAAACACCATTCAAGCATGATCGTTACCTGCATCGTCTTACTAGCACTTGTGCTGGTGGAACGTGAAAAAAAACATTCGAGCGAGGTCACTGCCAGTGCTGCTGGACTGGCTCCTGTGCAGGTGGTACATAAAAAGCACCATTTGAGCATGGCCATTGCCAGTACCATCTGACTGGCCTGTGTGCCGGTGGCATCCAGCTGTAGAAACTCTGCCAGATCAGATTGGAGTCTGGTGCAGCCATCTGGTTTGCCAGACCTTAGTCAAATCATCCAACCCATGCTAGCATGGAAAGCAGACATTAAACGATGATGATGATGATTTGTCTATAAATGCACATGTACATACACAATTATAAATGCTCATATCCATGCCAACATACATTAACTGTATATATGCATGTATTGTACATATATAGTGTTTATATGACAGTGCAAGTATGTGTGTGTATATATTTGTGTAGATATCTCTATATGTGTACCTGTGTATGTTCTAATTAAAATTTCTATATCAATGCAAGGATATTGTCCAGCCTACCTTTTGTGTAACAATACAGAAAGTAACTCAAATAAAGTAAGAAATAGTGGTGATGGTAGATTACTTGACTGAGACATTGGTGAATGAATAAAGATACAATATGAGAGAGGAGGAGAGGAAAAGATAGGTGAAACTAGTGAAATCAATGAAGAAATACAGGGAGCAAGATGAGCATTCTGAGTGACTATGAGAATGTTAGTTAAGGTAAGCATGCAAGAGAAAGTGAATGAAAGTGGTATGGAGATTTAAACTTAAAGTGAAAGGAGAGAAGGAAGAATATCAAAAATGTAGCAAAGTTTATTATACCATTGCATTTTAATTATCCTATGCTCTTATTTCCTCTCTCTCTCTCTCTCTCTCTCTTCCCTCCCTCCTTTTCATTGTTTGTTTATTTGAAGTGTATCTTAGTATATGAAATAATAGCATGTTTAGTTGAAAGTATTATTTCACTTCATGAATGGAAAAATACTAAGGTCTTCTGTACATGCATCTGTATGTAGAGGTATCTCTATATATGTAAATATTCATGTAAATGTTAAGTAGGAGTCAGGGGACTCAGTCATATCAAACATATTTGTAAAAACCCTAAGGTAATTGTAGTGATTATAATAATCTAATTCAATCAAATTAAGTATGGAGAGTGTATATATATATATATATATATATATAATATAAAATATGAATTAGAGATAAAACCACTATTAGGCAACTCAAACAGTGATAGACATAAACCAATACATAAATAACAAATAATATAAGTATAATTAATATAATATAGGATATATATATATATATAATTTATATATATATGATTTTTTTTCAAAAAGTATAAAAAGAATGATAAATATAATCTAATAAGTAAAAACACTACGTATGTTTCATGGCTATAATTAAATTCGAATTACAATTTAAGTTTAAATTCAATTGAAATAAATTTGAACTAAAATTATAGTCAATCTTCAGGTTAATGACAATAGTTAAATAAATAAGCAAATAGAGTTAAACAATATTTTTTAAGAAATATATAAAATAATAATTTTTCTTATGAAAACTCCATTATCTAAATTAGAAACTTAAAACATAAGGATTATTTTATACAACCCATTTATTATGTAAATATTTATTTTTAAGGTAAAAAAAATAGATAGAAATATGTATTTATCTGTGAAGATATAATATGGCTTTAATAAACATAATAAACTCTCAAATATACTTAACTCAGTTATAGTCCAATATTTAATTACCAAATTATTTAACAAAATAATCACTATTCATATTTTTATATTTAAGTTCACATCTAATAATTATAAAATATTTAAAAATAAGTATCTAGATTATAATCAACAAATATAGTAATTAAAATCTAAAATTTACTCTATCAATAAATATATAGACATATAATGAAAAATAAATTAATTAATTAGTCCATTATTACTTACATAAATATTATAGATATCAATATAATATATTTATGAAATACATTTAAAAAATTAAAGATTAAAAATCAAATTAAAAATGTATAACCTATCTTAAAAGAACTGTATAACTATTTTACGATCTATATATCACATTGGCTAAGTAATATCTTACAAATAATGTGCAGTTATAATCTAATAATGAAATACATATCAACAACTAAATAATTATAGAATCAAATTAACAATCAGTAGTTATATAGTATACAATACAATAAAACTTCTTAATATATCTTAAAAAAATCTTAAATAGTAAAGGTTTACTTAGCTTTCAAAAACCGTGTCATTAACTAAAATTTTAAAGCGGAAAATATATTTATACTGTGAAATATATTTATATATTTATACTGTGAAATTTGATTTAATACTAAATCGAATTTTTCCCTGTAAGTCTGGGGCTATACTCCCTAATATTATTATTATTATTATTATATATTTATATATATATTGTTTTTTCGTTGTTAAAAAAAAGGTCCGTTTCCATGTTTGTTTTTACGTTTTCATTTCTCGTTGAGTTCTACGTCTATTTGTGGTGTCCTGTACTCACGTATATATATTTATATATGCATGTATATATACATGTAGATGTAGGTACATACATATATGTATGTATGCATATATTTTATTTATTACACTATTGTATGACTGAGCGCCCTCGCGTCGTTTCGTTTCCTCCAAGTAAGTTTTTATATATAATTATGACGCTTGACCTTCCCTTCCTTCCTTGTCTTCCTCTTTGCCTGTTTCTCTTTTTCACCCTTTCTGGTTTCCTTTCCTCTCTATCTCTCTCTCTCTCTCTCTCACTCCTCCTCATCTCTCTCACAGCCGGGCGACCACTTCCTTTCGCTTGCGGCCTCCTAACAGTGAACACGCTTTCTTCCTGCGCTCTTAAAAATCTTTCCTCGTCTAGGCCAAAAAAGGCCCTCATTGTTTGTTTTCTTGTTTGTTTTTATTTTTTGTACTGTATTTTTTTGTAATTGTATTTTTATTTTGTATTTTATTTTGTAATTTTATTTGTATCGTTTTTACGTCCTGTTTTGTCACATTTTTTTCTTTCCTTGTTTTTACCCCTCTGCAAAGGAATTTTATTTAATTCTTTCGCAGGAAGGGCTAGTTCGACGAGTCGTGTTCTGTCGTCACCTTCGAAACACGCATGGAGTCGTACTAGGGACAGCTGATGAAGGGGAATTTTCCTTGTGTTGTTTGTCTTGTACTCTGTTTTTCGTTGTTAAAAAAAAGGTCCGTTTCCATGTTTGTTTTTACGTTTTCGTTTCTCGTTGAGTTCTACGTCTATTTGTGGTGTCCTGTACTCACGTATATATATTTATATATGTATGTATATATATATACATGTAGATGTAGGTACATACATATATGTATGTATGCATATATTTTATTTATTACACTATTGTATGACTGAGCGCCCTCGCGTCGTTTCGTTTCCTCCAAGTAAGTTTTTATATATAATTATGACGCTTGACCTTCCCTTCCTTCCTTGTCTTCCTCTTTGCCTGTTTCTCTTTTTCACCCTTTCTGGTTTCCTTTCCTCTCTATCTCTCTCTCTCTCTCTCACTCCTCCTCATCTCTCTCACAGCCGGGCGACCACTTCCTTTCGCTTGCGGCCTCCTAACAGTGAACACGCTTTCTTCCTGCGCTCTTAAAAATCTTTCCTCGTCTAGGCCAAAAAAGGCCCTCATTGTTTGTTTTCTTGTTTGTTTTTATTTTTTGTACTGTATTTTTTTGTAATTGTATTTTATTTTGTATTTTATTTTGTAATTTTATTTGTATCGTTTTTACGTCCTGTTTTGTCACATTTTTTTCTTTCCTTGTTTTTACCCCTCTGCAAAGGAATTTATTTAATTCTTTCGCAGGAAGGGCTAGTTCGACGAGTCGTGTTCTGTCGTCACCTTCGAAACACGCATGGAGTCGTACTAGGGACAGCTGATGAAGGGGAATTTTCCTTGTGTTGTTTGTCTTGTACTCTGTTTTTCGTTGTTAAAAAAAAGGTCCGTTTCCATGTTTGTTTTTACGTTTTCGTTTCTCGTTGAGTTCTACGTCTATTTGTGGTGTCCTGTACTCACGTATATATATTTATATATGTATGTATATATATATATACATGTAGATATATATATATACATGTATATGTATGTATATATATATATACATGTAGATGTAGGTATGTACATATATGTATGTATGTATGCATATATTTTATTTATTACACTATTGTATGACTGAGCGCCCTTGCGTCGTTTCGTTTGGTTTCCTCCAAGTAAGTTTATATATATATATATATATATTCTTTTATTTTATATATTCTTTCATTCACTTAGTCTTTTAGGCATGAGAGAAAGGGGTGAGGTAGAGGAGCTACATGGCTGCTCACCTATAGGAGAGAGTGAGAATGAAGCAGTAGTGGCTGCAAAGTAATAAATAGTGGTGATGAGGTGTCCAGGTAGCACCTCAGGTTATGAGGGGAACAGAAATGTGTGGGGACTAGGAGAGTGGGAGCTTTTAAGAATGTATGATGAAGGAGAGAAGATAGGCAACATCTCTTAGGATTGAAGGGTGAATGTAGGAAGTGATGTATGTCAATAAGTGGGAAGGAATGTGACCAGTAGCACATAAGTTGGGGAACATGGAGGAATGCAAGAAGAGAGGAGCCGGGGTGAACAGTAACAGGATAGTAATGATGATAGTAATTCCATTGTCTCGACCACGGTCGAACAATGATGATGATGATGATGAATGATGATACAGTTGACATAGGGAGGACAAGACAGGAATGTCATATATGCATGTGTGTGCATGTGTAGCTTTGCCTGACACCATATGTTGGTTGCAAATTAGCATTGTTTGCTTCGACACTTTTGAACAAACATACTACTTTTCTTGGAAATAGTGATGAGTGGCATAATCTGTTTGTGTGTGTGTTACAGGCAGGTGTATATAAGTGGAGTGGCGTGGGGACCAGAAATTAGATATCTCTCTGTCTCTATCTCTCTCCCTAATATATATACACACAAATTAATATAAACACCAGGTTGTAATGTTTCACCAAAAAGGAGAATTATAATTGTCACTAAATGTGACTAGGGTGTTAAAAAATACCTACATTGCTAGAAATAATAGCTAAAGTGCTCTAATGCTGTAGTTAATGCACATGAATGAACTTGCTGTTTATATTAATTTTGTGTGTACACACTAGCTAATCACTAAATCATCCATTAATTTGGATGATGGAAACATATATACTAATAGAGAAACAGGTTAGGAAAAAGCCAAACACCAAGCTGGCTTAACTGATGATGGCAATGGAAATTGCTGAAACTGACATCAGTCTTAATAATTCTCAGTCGGCATTTTTCAATTATGGTCCCTGTTAGTGTATATATTTCATTCATGTGCATTAACTACAGCATTAGAGCATTTTAGCTCTTATTTCTAGCAATGTGTTTTTTAACACCCTATTCACAAGATATATATCAATGTTTCTCGATCAGTTGCCTATAAATCAGACAGAAAGCACAATCTAAAAGAAATTTTGAGCTTTTATATTTTATGTAGTCATACATCTTTGGTTATGGCATATAACTGGTCAGAAAGTTACTATTGGCTTCACATCTACAATTACACTTGACATGGAATAAATCAAGGATATACTACTCAACTATATAAAACATATATGCAGTGTATCATCATCATCATATATAAGTGTACGTATTTTTGTATACTTTGTACATGTTCTGGTATTTTATATGTGTGTGTCATCATCATCATCGTTTAACATCCGTTTTCCATGCTAGCATGGGTTGGATGGTTTGACCAGGGTCTGGGGATCCAGGAAGCTGCACCAGGCTCCAGTCTGATCTGGCAGTGTTCCTACAGCTGGATGCCCTTCCTAACACCAACCAATCTGTGAGTGTTTTAGGTGCTTTTTATGTGCCACCAGCACAGGGGGCAGAGGAGGCTAGCAATGGCCATGATTGGTTGGTGCTTTTTACATGCCACTTTTGGATGGTGCTTCTTACATGCAACTACAATTTCCATTAGATTTTTATTTTGATGTTCATGTACTTAACTCAATAGGTCTCCTCAAGTATAGCAGGTCATGCTACGATCCAAGGTAAGCACAGCAGGTCACCCTTTGATCCAAGGTACTTTTGAATGGGCTAGGCTGGTTATGCAAAACTGGTGTAGGATACACCCGTGAACTCACTTTATTTGTCGGGTCTTTGCAGTCATGGCATATCTCCAGAGATCTCGGTCTTCCGTCATTGCCTCTGTGAGGCCCAACGTTTGAAGGTCATGCTTGACCACCTCATCCCATGTCTTCCTGGGTCTGCCTCTATCTCAGATTCCTTCAACTGTTTGAGAATGGCACTTCTTCACACATCTCTCCTCATCCATCCATAGTACATGATCATACTAGCACAAACGTCTCTCTTGCACACCACATCCGATGCTTCTTATGTCCAACATTTCTCTTGGCGCTTACACCCTGTCGTGCATGGACACTGACATTAGACATCCAGCGGATCATGCTAGCTTTATTTCTTTTGAGCCTACGCATGTCCTCCGCAGTCATGACCCATATTTCACTACTGTGAAGCATGGCAGTTCACACACATGCATTGTACAATCAACCTTTCACTCTGAGTGAGAGGCCCTTTGTCACCAGTAGGGCTTTCTAAACTTTGCCCAGGCTATTCTTATTATAGTGGTAACACTCTCTGAGAATCCACCTCCTCTACAAACTTGGTCACCTAGGTAGTGAAAGTTATCAACAACTTCTAGTTTCTCCCCTTGGAGTGTGATGGAATCCATTTTCTGAGCATCTGTGGTGTTTATTGCTCCTGTGCATCTGCCACATACAAAAGCTATCTTTTTGGTTAATCTTGATGTTGCTGCACCTCTTATGTCTCCATAGCTTACACTGGATACATCTTATGGAGTTTCTACTTAAACCTTTTCTTCAGATCAAGCAGGGTCACCTACCTGAAGGGGTGCATGATGAGTTTGCCTTCCTACTTACTAAAACTTTGGTCTTTGCTACATTGACTCTAAGGCCTTTTGATTCTAAACCTTGCTTCCATGCCCGGAATTTCTTTTCTAGTTCCAGTAGTGATTCTGCTATGAGGGCCAGGTCATCAGCATAGAGGATCTCCCAAGGGCAACCTGTCTTGAATTCCTCTGTCATTGCCTGGAGGACTATGATGAATAAAAGGGGACTGAGGGCTTAACCTTGGTGGACCCCCTTCTTCTACCCGGAAATCTTCACTATACTCATTGCCAATCCTAACCTTACTAATGGCCTCTCTGTATAGGGCCTGTACAGCCCTTATCAACCATTCATCAATCTCCAGTTTCCGCATCGCCCACTGGATAAGGGATTGGGGGACCCTGTCAAAGGCTTTTTCGAAGTCCACAAAAGCTAAGTAAAGGGGTTTATCTTTAGCTAGGTATTTCTCCTGCAGTTGTCAAACCAGGAATATGGCATCAGTGGTGCTTCTACCCGGCACAAAACCGAACTGTATCTCATCTAAGCAGACTCTCTCCCTACTGAGATGGGCTATGACCCTCTCCGTGACCTTCATCACCTGATCCAGCAGTTTGATACCCCTGTAGTTATTTCTATCTAGAGCATCACCTTTACCCTTGTAGCAGTTGACTATGGTGCTGCTATGCCAGTCGTTGGGTATGACTCCATCATGAACTACCTGGTTTACAATGCCATAACCCACATCACCTGATGTTTTAAGCATCTCAGCAGTAATTCCTGATGGGTCGGGGGCTTTTCCTGGCTTCATACCCTTAATTACTTTATCTACCAGGGAACTGTCTATTCGGATAGCTGGTCCCTCTACTGGGTCAACATTTGGCAGGCTCTCCTCCTCCCATTCATTCTCCACATTCAGCAGTCTTTCATAATGGCTTCTCCAAGCCTCTTTCTTTTCAGAATTGTGACATCACAATTTTCTCTCACACCCTGTCTTGCAATCCGAAATACCACAGGTCTTTGGTCCTCATGTCGCTGGACATTGGCAAACCTCTTTTCTGCTTTGCCCTTGGCTATGTATACCTGCCGCCCAGCCTCCCCTTTGGCTACCTGGTACAGTTCCCTGCTACCCTCACCCTTCCAGGCCTGTTTCTTTGCTCTAATGGCTTTGTCTACTGTACTATTCCACCACCACATAACTCTAGGTCTGGAAGGGACTTTGCACCAACCGCAGACTTGGTCTGTGGCACTCAGCAACCTGTCTTGTAGGAATTTCCAGCAACCTTCTATGTCCAATGTCTGTAGCTCCTCCTCCCTCTCCTCAAATTTCTTGATGAGGATGTCCTTAAATGTCTGACCATGGGAAGAGTTCTTTTGCTTCAAATCCTTCTTTTTTTTGGATTGGTTTGCTTCTTGGTATCCTTCTGGCTTTGAGTCACTAATGCCTAGCCTATGCTGTGAGGTACATTCTTCACCAGGGAGGGTCTTTGTATTTAAGAGCAACCCTGCATCCCGCTGTCTGGTGAGGATGAAATCAATCTGGCTAGCAGAGTCCCCTGATTGATAGATTATCAGGTGGCTGTCTGGCTTCCTTAACTTAGTGTTGCAGATTAAAATGGTACATGCATCACAGAACTTCAGTAGCCTAGTTCCCTCATCGTTCCATGTACCCCAGTGAAAATTCCAGATTTCTGCCCAACATGCCCATTAAAATCTCCAGCCACAAAGATGAGGTCATTGCCACTTGTATTTGAGGTAGCCTGTAGAAGGGTATCATAAATGTGGTCCTTCTTATCATTTGATAGCCCCACATATGGGGTATAGGCAGAGATAACTGTAGCTGTACTGTTCTGCAGGACTAGCCTGAGCTTAAGCACTCTATTGCATACCCTAACAACCTCTATGACTTTATCTCCACAAGGAGTATGCCTACACCCCCTACAACATCAATGTTACCTTGTCAGAAGACTTTATACCTATGTGCCTTGCCTGTGAAGAACCGTAGCTGAAGCTCCTCTCCTGGCTGTATGCAGCATAGATCAACTTGTCTCATTTCAAGCATCTCTACAATCTCACTAGACCTACCTTTCAGTGTGCCTACATTGACAGTACCAACTCTGAAAACTGGGAAGGGAATGTGGAGTGAGGTTTGGGGAGGAGGGATGTTATTCAGTACCTGAAAAGAAGAAGGAGGTTGTTGTGTTCGTTTTTTAGGCATGCTTTGTCTGTTCTCTCTTCTGACCTGACAACATTCAAGCATGTTAAGATTGTTGCCCCTACAGGAGGTAGGAGCCAGTGTTAGCAGCATTATAAGCATTATTAAAGTCTCGTTAAAATTAGATATGCACGCAACATACTTATATACAAATGTACACACATTCACAAGAGTGTGCAAGATAAGATGCCATGTCCTTTTACGATGTTTATGACAAGAAATATGCCTAGTATAAATGTTGCTGAATGAACCAACTGCTGAGATTTTCAATGAATACTCCTGGTTACAGAAAGGTGGTTCTAGTTATAAATTGGGTGTTCAAGACAGTATACCTGTTTCATTTATTTTGGTTCTTTTTTATTTATTTTATATCTATTCTTATCAACATTTCTTAACTAAATTGTTTGAATATGTTGTTTTGTTTTTAAATTTTAGCTGAGTACTGAAAACTATGTGGACAATGACTGGTTCAACAGTTTTCTTGAAGACCCTGTTTTAAATGATAAGATGATTACCGATGCAGTTCAGTCTCCAAGAATCACATCTGACCACAGTTATTCTCTGAACAATGACCAGAGTCTTACTTCTCCACTTAGTTCCCTCTGCAAAATGGATGACTTTGGCAAAGGTAGATGTTTTTTTTTTTTTTTGCATCACATCTGTCATTATTTTCAGTGGAAATAATTTATAGCAGTTAATAATGTTTCGATTTGTATTTATACATTCTACTTCAGCAGCTTGTCATATATTCATTGATATCCTTTCTTCTTTCTGGATTTTCTCACAATAATGCTTTTATTGCATCCTAATCCAATCTGAAATAAGTCACTTACAACCATATTATTTTACAAAGTGAGTTATATATATATATTATTTGTTTCAATCATTTGACTGCAGCCATGCTGGAGCACCACCTTTAGTCGAAAAAATCAGCACCAGGACTTATTCTTTGTAAGCCTAGTGCTTATTCTATTGGTCTCTTTTGCCAAACCATTAAGTTATGGGGATATAAACACATCAACATCAGTTATCAAGCGATGATGGGGGGACAAACAGACACACACACATGACGGGCTTCTTTCAGTTTCTGCCTACCAAATCCACTCACAAGGCTTTGGTCGGCCCGAGGCTGTAGTAGAAGACACCTGCCAAAGGGGCCATGCAATGGTACTGAACCTGGAACCATGTGGTTGGTAAGCAAGCTACTTATCACACAACCACTCCTACACCTACATATATATATAAAGCAATAAGAAAATGAAGGGGATCAATAGGTGGTTCATCAACTTTTAGACATTATATTATGTCAATTTATTTATTTATTTATTAAAATGACAATTACAAGAATATACATACATGTATAACTTATTATGCTTTACATATAAAATATATTAATATATAAAGATACCAGTAATTATTAAAATATAACATACAGGAATATAAATTGGGAAAATATCTTACAGCTGTTTCAGCCAAGAGGCAAAAATACCTCATTCTACCTTTATCCCTCTAGTAGACTGAAGTAATAAGTAGATGAAATTGAGGTACTTGGGTGTTTCTCTAGGCTTCGTCAGAGATTTTAGAAAGTACATAAAGTTAAGTTATAAATAAATATAAATATAAAAATAAATAAATACACTCATATTTACATACTTATACATATACGTATGCATAAATATATAAACATACATAAATACATATATCTACATTTAAATGGACATACATATTTACATTTATAAGCATACACAATAATCAATTATTATCATTATTATTATTTAATGCATTATATTATTCATATTAGATGAAATATAAACAGAGGTATGTGAAAGTTATAAGAAGAGTAATTTTGTAATTTATAAAATCAATATATCTTAAAGTTATTTCAGTTATGTAAGAACGAAACTACATACACATGAGGAACATATATATATATATATATATATATATATATATATATATATATATATATATATATATATATATACACACACACACACACATACACGTACACTTTAAGATATATGTATTTTATAAATTACAAAATTACTCTTTGCTGGATTCTCTTTTGCTGAAACACTAAGTTACATCAGTTGTCAAGTGGTGGTGGGGAGACAAACGCAGACACACAAACGTATACACACACACACACACACATATATATGTGTGTATGTATATGTTTGTGTGTCTGCGTTTGTCTCCCCACCATCACTTGACAACCGATGTTGGTGTGTTTACGTCCCCGTAACTTA
>NW_021834768.1:5000-20000 GCF_006345805.1 Octopus sinensis
GTTTTTCATTGAGCAATTTGCTGTCCTTTGGTTTTTCTGCCAGCTCTTTACCTTTCCAAATTTTACTTTTCATTGTTGCGGTGATCGATAATAACATACAACTGAAGGGGGTCGATGTTACCGACTATACCGACTCCTTAATTTTCTGTCCTTGCGCTGATATTAGATGTATTTCGTTACACCGATGGCTATACTGTTAAAGCTCCATAATCTCAGGCGTGATTCAACGAACTTTGGACAAACTATTCTGTCTCAGAACTCAACGAGTTGGTCATCAGATATCTGGGTTTTCGTTATCTAATGAATCGTTACATCGTTTTTTTTCTTTCTTTCACACAAATCCTAAGTGATTTCATCTGGGACCATGTGTTGTAGTGTTGAAATTCAAACAACGACAGCGTGGAAGGCACATATTAGCCATACAAAAACACACAGAAACTGCTAATTTCGCTCCACTACCTCAAAGCAGTGAAATCGCGGTCGTTATCAGATCGCAGATGGGGCAACGAAGATCTTGACACCAAATGGCAAACGTTTAAATTAATAGTCTTTGTGTATTTCTGAATGGCTGATATGTGTCTTCCACGCTACAAATCCTTTATAATTTGAGCAAAATTTAGCTACTATATGTATATTGGTTGTCCTGGTAACGTTTTACTGCTGTCATGACAACCAACGTTATTTCTTCTTTAAGTATAAATTTGAAAGTTGAGTTGAAATGTCAAGGAGGAATATATAAATAGCATGTGTAACACTTCCCTAGTTATGCTACCGTCTGCAGAGCCTGATTTGGTCGATTCGGTGTAGTTCTGAGCCTGCAGCTTTGAATTAGCAAAATGTAAAATCAGACATACTCCAACTGTGACGTCCTCATTTTTTTTAAAAGATGCTCGGTTGTGATTTAAATGCAATGAGGTTACCATTTCATATAACCAAATGCATGAGATTTCCTTAATTATATTAGCACCGACACTGCCTGATTTGATTGTTTCGTTATGGTTTGATTCAGGTCAGCTTCGATTCAATAAACATCGAATCAAAAGTGCTCCAGCCCTGCCCACCTTGTCTTTTCTAAAACATCATGTGATTTGAGGAAAATATGGTTTCTTGTTGGTATCGAATGTAACCAACATATATTCTTTATTTTCTTTTATTCTTTTACTGGTTTCAGTCATTTGACTGCGGCCATGCTGGAGCACCGCCTTTAGTCGAGCAAATCGATCCCGGGACTTATTCTTTGTAAGCCCAGTACTTATTCTATCGGTCTTTTTTGCCGAACCGCTAAGTGACGGGGACGTAAACACACCAGCATCGATTGTCAAGCAATGCTAGGGGGACAATCACAGACACACAAACACACACACACATACATATATATACATATATACGACGGGCTTCTTTCAGTTTCCGTCTACCAAATCCACTCACAAGGCATTGGTCGACCCGGGGCTATAGCAGAAGACACTTGCCCAAGATGCCACGCAGTGGGACTGAACCCGGAACCATGTGATTGGTTAGCAAGCTACTTACCACACAGCCACTCCTGCACCATATATATATCATTTCCCTAAATGTTATCGTCTACAGCGGAGGCGCAATGGCCCAGTGGTTAGGGCAGCGGACTCGGGGTCGTAGGATCGCGGTTTCGATTCCCAGACCGGCGTTGCGAGTGTTTATTGAGCGAAAACACCTAAAGCTCCACGAGGCTCCGGCAGGGGATGGTGGTGATCCCTGCTGTACTCTTTCACCACAACTTTCTCTCACTCTTTCTTCCTGTTTCTGTTGTACCTGTATTTCAAAGGGCCGGCCTTGTCACTCTCTGTGTCACGCTGAATATCCCCGAGAACTACGTTAATGGTACACGTGTCTGTGGAGTGCTCAGCCACTTACACGTTAATTTCACGAGCAGGCTGTTCCGTTGAACGGATCAACCGGAACCCTCGTCGTCGTAACCGACGGAGTGCTTCCATCCATCGTCTACAGCGTTTGATCGGACCATTCTTTTGCACTTTCATTCTGCAAACACCGTTTCCTAAAGCTATCCACTCGTACTCTCCTGTCTCTTCTTAGAAAGCTCTTGTTTGGGGGAGGTGGCGTGGTTACTGTTCGGATTCCTTGTCTCAGTTTTATAGAAGGGCCAGGTGACAGCGGTTTTATAAAGCTATCAGCTATTAGTACATACGACTGGTATCATAGAAGGTGGAGGGCTGGCAGAAACGTTAGCGCACCGGGCGAAATGCTTAGCGGTATTTCGTTTGCCGTTACGTTCTGAGTTCAAATTCTGCCGTTGTTGACTTTGCCTTTCATCCTTTCGGGTTCGATAAATTAAGGACCAGTTATGCACTGGGGTCGATATAATCGACTTAATCCGTTTGTCTGTCCTTGTTTGTCCTCTCTGTGTTTAGCCCCTTGTGGGTTGTAAAGAAATAGGTATCATAGCGCGCGCTCTTTGACCATTCACAGACTTGCCCTGAGGCGTGCACTGAGCTGTGGCCTAGTGTTTAACATGTTTACTTTGCAATCAAGAGGTGCATGGTTCGAGCCTGATATTAGCATCAGGGATAAATATATTTTATTGTAACTCCATGTTGATTCTGTCTTTCGTTTTTATGAAAATAAATAATGATAATTTATCTATAATTCAAAGTTTCAGACATGCCACCCATATTGTCGCGCTAATTATGGCTAAGTCGTGTGTGAAGGTTACACATATCTGTGAAATACTCTGCCACATAGAGCCAATGTAATGAAGTAGTTTAGTTGATCCAAACACAAGAAAACTCGTCGCCGAAAGTGACGGAGGATCCATTAACAGTAACTCCTTTACTCTTTTACTTGTTTCAGTCATTTGACTGCGGCCATGCAGGAGCACCGCCTTTAATCCAACAAATCCACCCCAGCACTTATTCTGTATAAGCCTAGTACTTATTCTGGCGATCTCTTTTGCCGAACCGCTAAATGACGGGGACGTAAACACACCAGCATCGGTTGTCAAGCAATGTTGGGGGACAAACACAGACACACAAACATATACACACACACACATACATAAATACATACATACACACATACATATATATATATATATATATATATATATATATATATAATATATATATATATATATAAATACGATGGGCTTCTTTCAGTTCCCGTCCACCAAATCCACTCACAAGGCTTTGGTCGGCCCGAGGTGCCACGCAGTGGGACTGAACCTAGGACCATGTGGTTGGTAAGCAAGCTACTTACCACACAGCCACTCCTGCGCCTATAAATAAGTGTAATGCTATTTCACACGACAGTATTGTTTTGATAAAGAAACCCGTTCATAGCTCAAATCATTTCATAACCCTTTTATAGCACAAATCATTAATAATAGGTTGTAGCAGTGAATGGCAGGGGGCGTGACCCCTGGTGTCCCGAGTGTTATTGGGCGTTCAAAGTGTTCTACATGGAAGTCTAATATTCATTCGGTTATTGACCGGTGATGGGAACACATGACAGACAAAAGTCGTGCAATTACACTGGGTGCCGAAATGTTACATCGTGCATGCACCCCAAGAGGACGTTCAGATCGAGTTATGAGGAATAATGTCAGAAGATCTGTGATGTAGCAGAACAGCCGAACGGAATGGCAATCTAAACGGAAAGGCATGTTGGAGATACAATGTGGAAGAAGCAAAACAGTTCTATATTTAAGAGATGAGGAATTATGTACATTATTTACATTATTTACATTGGAGGGATATTTGTCCATATCTTGTATGTTGTTAACACAACGTTTCGGCTGATATACCCTCCAGCTTCCGTCACCCTAGTGTGCCCTGGAGTATCCTGCTTTGCTTAGGCTTGCTCTGCCCTACTTTGCCCTGCTTTACTATTATTTGTCCTACTTTGCCCTGCTTTGCCTTGCTTTGTTCTATTTTGCCCTGCTTGCTTCTGCTTTGCCATACTTAGCCCTGTTTTACCCTGTTTTGCCCTGCTTTGTCCTATTATGCCCTGCTTTGCTTTGCTTTGTTCTAATTTGCCCTGATTTGTCATGCTACCCCCGACTTTGCTCTATTTATCCTGCTTTGTTCTGCTTTGTCCTGCTTTGCCTTGTTTTGTCCTGCTATGCCATGCTATGCACTTCTTTGCTCTGCTTTGCCCTGCTTTGTCCTGCTATGCCCTGCTTTGCTCTGCTTTGCCCTGTTTTGTCCTGCTATGCCCTGCTATGCACTTCTTTGCTCTGCTTTGCCCTGCTTTATTCTGCTATGCCCTGCTATGCACTGCTTTGCTCTGCTTTGCTCTGCTTCCCCTGCTTTCCCCTGCTTTGTCCTGCTATGCCCTGCTATGCCCTGCTTTGCTCTGCTTTGCCCTGTTTTGTCCTGCTATGTCCTGCTATTCCCTGCTTTGTCTTGCTTTGCCCTGCTTTGTCCTGCTTTGCCCTGCTTTGTCCTGCTATGCCCTGCTATGCACTGCTTTGCTCTGATTTGCCCTGCTATGCCCTGCTTTGCTTTGCTTTGCCCTGCTAGCACTACTTGTCCTGTTTCTTACACATACTAATACTTATACCAAAGCTGAAGACGAAAGAATAGGACTTAACAACCTCCTTGACTTTTTTACCATCCAAGTTCATTTCCCACCAGGGTTGACTTACATTCTCCCACGGATGATAAACAAAAATACCAGACGTGTATTAGGGTTTATTATTTGTCAACTATAACTCTCTACGCCCACATGTGTGTGTGTGTATGTGTGTGTGTGTGTGTGTGTGTGTGTGTGTGTGTGTGTGTGTGAATGTGTTTCTGTGGCGTGGGTAAGACAACCACTGTTATTGTAAACTATGTTGAAATTGTTGTGGTTGTAGTTATTGATGATGATGATGATAACGGTGATGGTGGTGGAGTTGGTGGTTGCGGTGATGGTGGTGGTTGTAGTGAAGGTGGTAGTTGTGATGGTGATGGTGACGGTAGTGGTGGGGACGGTAGAGGAGGTGACGGTAGTGGTGGTGATGGTGGTGGTGATGGTGGTAGTGATGATGATAATGATAATAATAGTGCTGATGATGATGATGATGATGATAATAATAATGATGATAATGAGGAGGAGGAGGATGCTGATGCTAATGATGCTGATGGTGATGATGCCGATGATGGTGATGATTGTGATCATGAGGAGGGGGAGGAGGACGACGACTGCGATGACGACCACGGCGACCACCACTGCTACAACAATGATGGGATATTTCGTGAACTTTGACCTTTACTTTATCTTTCAACTTTTAACAATTGTGACAGTAGGGGCGTATATTTTAGAGTGGTGGCAATAATCACCGCAGAGTTGTCGGGTGGTTGCGGCTACGGAGGGTGGTGGGGGTTAGGTCTGTGAGTATGTGCATATGTACACACATATGCACATACACACACATGCAAGTACACATATATACATACATACATGCATAGAGTACGTGTATACTAGGTACATACATGCATGCATATATATGCCTCTCTCTCTCTCTCTCACTCTCTCTCTCACTTTCTCACTCACACTTTCTCTTTCAATCTCTCTCTCACTCTCTCACTCTCACTCGCTTTCACTCGCTCTCTTTCTCTCTCTCTCACTCTCACTCTCTCTCTCTCTCACTCGCTCTCTTTCACTCTCTTTCTCTCTCTCACTCTCACTCTCTCTCACCCACACTCTATCTTTCACTCTCTCTCTCACTCTCTTTCCCTCTCACTCTCTCCCTCTCACTCTCTCTCTCTCTCACTCAATCTCGATCTCTCTCTCACTCGTTCTCTTTCACTCTCTCTCTCTCACTCTCACTCTCTCTCACCCACACTCATTCTCTCACTCTCTCTCTCACTCTCTCTCTCTCACTCTCTTTCCCTCTCACTTTCTCACTCTCACTCAATCTCGCTCTCTCTCTCACTCGCTCTCTTTCACTCTCTCTCTCTCTCACTCTCACTCTCACTCTCTCTCACCGACTCTCCATCTTTCACTCTCTCTCTCTCACTGACTCACTCACTCTCTCTCTCTCTCTGTTTATGCACATATATATATATTCTTTTATTCTCTTGTTTCAGTCATTTGACTGCGGCCATGCTGGAGCACCACCTTTGAGTAAAAAAAAAACCGACCCCAGTAATTATTCTTTGTAAGCCAAGCACTTATTCTATAGGTTTTTATTGCCGAACCACTAGGCTGCGGGGACGTAAACACACCAACATCGGTTGTGAAGTGATGGTGGGGTGACAAACGCTGACACACATATACGTATATACGCCAGGCTTCTTTCAGTTTCCGCTTACCAAATATATGTGTGCTTATATATATAGTTATTATATATATAATATTATAATATATATGAGTGTGTGTGTGTGTGTATGAATATAAATATAAATATATTATACACACATACATACATACACACACCACATATATATATATATATATATATATATATATATATATGTCTGTGTGTCTGTGTGTAAAAGATAAAATCCTGTTAAGACGAAAAAATTTGCCGGCAACCATGAAATCAACATAATTGCTGGACTTGTGCCAAAATTTGTGCATATATATTTATTATATATGTGAGCGTGCGTATATTTGTGTGTATGTGTATGTGCGTGTGTGTGTGTGTGTGTTGTGTGTGTGTGTGCGTGTGTATATGTGACCGGGTGTGTGAATGTGTCGAAAGCAATTAACAATAGAAAAGAAAAAAAACTAGAAACATTTTTCTTCCTCCAAGAATCATAGTTGCAGCAGCAGTAGTAGTAGTAGTAATATCGATGGTAATGGTGGCGGTGCAGCTGCTGTTTTTGATAATGGCGGCGGCGGCGGCGGGCGGCTGTGGTGGTGGTGGTGGTGGTGGTGACGATAGTGGTGGTGGTGGTGGTGATGGTGGTAGTAATGGTGGTAGTGGTGGCTATGATTATAGAACAACTGCTGTTTTCTATGTTGATACTAGTGGTCGTGGTGGTGGATGTGGTGGTCATGGTGGTGGTGACGATAGTGGTGGTGGTGGTGGTTGTGGTGGTGGTGGTGATGGTGGTGGTAGTGGTGGTGGTGGTTGTGGTGCTGACGACAACAGCCACCGATGGTGATCGGCGGCTGTTGTAGTTGTTGTTGTTGTTGGTGGTGGTGGTGGAGAATGTGGTGGTAGTGGTGGTGGTGGTGGTGGTGGTAGTGGTGTTGGTGGTGGTGATGATGCTGCTGCTAACAACAACGGCACCGCTGGTGATATAATGTTGTTCGTATTTGTACCAGAGCTGTGGTTGCTGTTAATGAGGTTGACGGCTGTGGTTGGTTGTAGAGAAAAAGTAGTATAAACGGTAGGCTGGTGGTGGTGGTTTGGTAACGGTTGAAGATGTGGTTTCGGCGGTAGTATATGAGTTTTGAACGCCCAATACTTTTGAAGGAGAGAATAAATTGAATTACATAAACGGAACTCGTCACGAAACGTAAACGGTGACATGTAGCACGTGACTGTTTCACACCCCGACATACATAAACTCGTGTACAAACACACACACACGTACAAATATACACGCACATACATCTGTACACACCATACACACACATACACACATACAGGCACACGCATCCACACACACAAACTCGCACACACACATTCTGACACATACACATATGCATACACTAACACACTCACACAAAAAGTAAACAAGAGAGAGAGAGACAGGCAAAAACAAGGAAAGTGCCCCTTGTATTTGAACATTATGCAAATATTCTTTTAAAAAAACTTTCCTGTTAATTTTTCCAAAATTTAATTCTTTTCCATATTTACAGTTGAAAAAGTCTCAATGACCGAAACCTGTACTGAAATGGTTTTTATAAAATTATTTTAGCATTTTCAACCTTGACTTTTTTCCCCATATATATAATCAGCCGGAATTGCGAGGATGATCCGGTTCTTGACTGAGGATTAGAGGCTTCGAATGACCCGTCCATTTTTTTGTGTCATCTCTTTGAGTGTTTTGCGTTCTTGTCCCATTTTGTATTTTTATATATATTTTTTATACATATATATATATATATATATATATATATCAACTCATGTGTTCCTTTTCAACTTTCTACACAGACACACACACACATATATATTCTTTTTTCTTTTATTTGTTTCAGTCATTTGACTGCGGCCATGCTGGAGCACCGCCTTTAGTGGAGCAAATCGACCGCAGGACTTATTCTTTGTTAGCCTAGTACTGATTCTATCGGTCTCACTTTAGCCGAACGCTATGTTACGGTGACGTAAACACACCACCATCAGTTATCAGCGATGTTGGAGGGACAAAAGCAGACACACAAACACACACACACCCACCCCACACACACACACACACACATATAATATATATATATATATATATATATATATATATATATATATATAGATATATATATATATATATATACGACGGGCTTCTTTCAGTTGATCATTTTTTTCCATCAAAAACGACAATTATTGGACTTAATAGTCCATTACAATATATATAATAAATTATTCAATACACAGCCAATCTATAAGATCAGTCCTCCTCATCGGAGCCCCCAAGCAAATGACACGCCGCCTGCAGTAAAGCCTGCATCGGTAGGTCGGGCCCCGGAAAAAGGAAAGCAAAATCTTCCTTATTACAGGTCACCATGACCTCGAACAGCTCCTTCTGACTCACGACGTCCGCAGCCAGCTGTGGAGGTCAGTCTGGACAGTCTATACAAACCGAGTCCAATCGTTCTCGGCCTGGAAGACCGTCCAAGCACTTCTCGACAGGCCCTTCCCTGAGATAGAAAACGACGGGTTTCGCGTCCTCCTTACGGGGATGGGCCTCAGCACACTCTGTCAGTGGTACAATTCCCACTGACAGAGCCTCTCGCTCCCGTGGCACACCTTCCATCGGAGGGGCATCGGATTCAGTCGGCGGCACAGCGTTATCCGCCGACCGTCTCCCGTTTCTCTTCCTTTTCTTTCTCCTTCTTACGGGTGCAGGAGTCGGAGCCTCCACCAGCACACCCAGGGGAGGGTCTTCTCCCGCAACCTGCGTGTCGTTGGTGAGCAACCATTGTTACTCACCTTTCTTTTTCTTCTGGCCGATGCCTCAACGACTTCCGCCGTTTCTCCCTGCAATGGGAGAGCGGAGGACACCTTCCGGGACCTTCCACGGGACCTTCCCTGCTCCGGGACCTTCCACGGCCCCGGGGGCAGTCCTTCATAATGTGGCCTGACTCCAGGCACGAGTGACACATGGAGGGGGGCGACCCTCAAGTATCACTGGATACCTTGAGCCATCCATTTTTAAAAAGTCAGGGAAAGTCATTTCATCCGCGGGAACTGGGGTCCATAGGGTCAAAGTTGCCTTTGCACCCTCCAAGTCGACCGCATGCTTTATCTCTGTATTTAAAAGCCTGGGCCCGCTATCCCCCAGGCCCCGTCGGATGGCATCTGCAATCCACCCCGCTTCGGTGCCCGGGGGAAGACCACATACCCAGGCCATTATCACCTTCTTCCCACGAAATGTGGGAAGAAACAAAATCTCTCTCCCCTTCCAGCAGCTGGCCTGCCACAGTGCAAGCCTCCTCAGGAGTCTCAGGAGTCTCAAATACGCCACACCGTGGCGTATTTGACACCCCTGGTCACATAATAATTTTTAGCAGGCAAAGATTTTGCCAGCTCTTTATTAATAATACCCTTGTCGAAGAGGGCGATGGCGTCACGCGACCTAGAATAGGTCCGTAGTACCACCGTCCTTCTCTCAAGGCTTTCAATCCATTGCTTAGGTGGGACCACCTCCCATTCTAAGGCACTTTTTGCATTTGCCATGTTTAAAAGTCAATTCAAAAGAAGAAGGAAAGTCCAAATGAATTAACAAGTCCAAAAAGAAATAAAGAAATCAGTTCCAAAAATATGAATAAAATTCAAATTCAAAAGAAACGCAAAAACAGCTCCAAAAAGAAAGTAAAAAAACAGAAGGATAGAGGAAAGAAAAACAGTTCACACAGCAAACATCAATGGCCAACAGGTACTCCTGGCCAACTTCGTAGGTTCAATGGTAATCCAACAAGTTCCAATGGCAAAGTCTAGTAAGTTAGGGAGAGGATATGCCCCCTTTTTTCCCAACACAACAAAACAACAAACAGCAGCCACCGGCAGCGGGCAGAATTGCCTCGGAGTTGGGTGATATTTATTAACAAACAACCAATTACTATTTGACAAATTACACCCAGCTCAAACGAAAACAAAACCACCTACCTATTTCTTTACTACCCACAAGGGGCTAAACACAGAGGGGACAAGCAAGGACAGACAAACGGATTAAGTCGATTACATCGACCCCAGTGCGTAACTGGTACTTAATTTATCGACCCCGAAAGGATGAAAGGCAAAGTCGACCTCGGCGGAATTTGAACTCAGAACGTAACGGCAGCCGAAATACGGCAAAGCATTTCGCCCGACGTGCTAACGATTCTGCCAGCTCGCCACCTACCTTTTTTCTTTCAGTTCAATATTGGACGGAGCCAACACACTCACGTCCACTTCGGCTCGCTGTAATAAGCAATACCAACGCGCATGTGCAGGAAGCTAGCTACTTACCACACACCCAATCCTTATATTTGCGTGTGTGTGTATATGTTTGCGCGCGCTTTTGCACACAGTGTGAGTCGATTGTTGTTATGATGTCCAAACTACAATGGATAAGGCAAACCTCCTGGATTAGCTTCAAATGAGACGATGGGGTCATGGCTAGAAGAATATCGAGCTAACTCTGATAACCAGTTGAGCCAGCAAACGGGGCCTCATTTCAGTGAGGGGTTGGGGCGGGGAGGGATACGCAATGATGCTGTCGAGTGGTATATATATATATATATATATATAGATATTATACATATATATATATATATGTACATATATATATATATATGTACATCATATATTATATATAATAATAGTTATCGCCATACTAATATGGCATTCTAAAAAATAAAAAAAGCTGTCCGCTTTTATAAGAATGCCATATTAGTATGGCGATAACTATTATTTTCCGGGAACGCTGCCGCTGTTCTCTTTTAGAGAGACTTAGTTATTTTAATATTTCTATTATATATATATATATATATATATATATATAAATAGACAAATGTATTATTTTATTACGGATAATTCGAAGGATAACCGATACCTGGGTAGCAAACTCACAACAGAAAAATCACGGTTGAAGTTACGAACATAGGGCATAAACTCCGTGCCTTAGTGCGGAATTTGAAGTTTAATTTAATATATTAAGTATAGGAAGAATGGAGCTGAACGTAAGATTAACAAAATTCCTTATTTTATTTTCGACATATTTTTCGAAGTCTGCAAAATCCCTAATTCCGAATGAATAAGGAGTCCATTATGCAGCTTTCTCTTCAGAAAATCCAGGAACTAATTCTCCAACAAAATGCACAACAAGATTTTCGATGACCGCTCACGAGGAGCCCATAGAGATAATGATAAATCAATGTCTATTTTAGGGGGTGACGCCAGATTGGTTGAAAGTAGGAGAAAATACATACATATATGTATATATATATGCATATTAAATACATATATATATATATATATACATATATATACATATATATATAAATATATATATATATATATATATATATATATATATATATATATATATATTACTCTATCGGGCCTGAAAGGATGAAAGACAATGTTGATCTCAGCGAAATTTGAACTCAGAACGTAAAGACGGATGGATAGATGCCGCTAAGCATTTTCTACGGCCTACAGACGATTCTACAGGCTCGCTGCCTTACAACAAATGTTGATGATGATAATAATATTAATAATAATATTAATAATAATAATAATAAACCGCATATATATACATATATATATAGGTATTTGTATGTATTGTGTGTATATATATATGTAGATATATATGTATATATAATATGTATTGTTATATATATATATATATATATATGTATATTTATATATATAATCTATTTATATATATATATTTTATATGTACATCTATATATATATATTTATATATGTAATATATATATATATTTATATATGTAATATTATATAGTTTATATATTATTATTATATTTCATGTGTATATATATATATTTATGTGTATATATCTATATATATTTATATGTGTATATATTATATTCAATGTGTATGTATATATATATTTATATATGTATATATATATAATATCTATATATGTGTATATATATATATTTATATATGTGTACATATATACTATATTTTGTATGTTATCTATATATTTGTACGTATATATATATATATTCATATATTTGTATGTAATAGTATATTTATATATTTTTTATATTTTATATTTTTATATTGTCTATATATGTATTTAATATGTGTATATATATATTTATATATGTGTTGTATATCTATTTTATTTTGTATATATATATATATATATATATATATATATATATAATATGTATATATATTATCTATGTGTATAATTTATATTTATATACGTGTAAATATATATATTTAATAATGTATATGTTATATTATATTTATATATATATATATATATATATATATAATATATATATATATATCTATATATACCCACCCATTTATATATCATCTAATACGATTTCAGTATGATTTTGAAAGTTCTGTATGGGATCATTACATCGAATGTCTGCTGGTTATGGCTTAACATTGCTGTAGGTATTTCGAGGGATAGTTTCCTTGTATACAATGACATTAATATCGGGTGACTTAACTCTGCTGTAGGTATTTTGTGGGATAGTTCCTTCCTATATAGTAACTATAACACTATGTTACTTGGTACCAGTGAACATTGAAGTAAGTGTATTGTGGGATAGCAAGTCTTATACTGTGACTGAAACATCAGGATCGCGGTTTCATATAGAACGTTGTTTTGATGTGAATTGGTGGAGCGCTGGGCAAATTGCCTTGTGATATTTTGCTCCTGATATTTCAAGTTCTATTGTTACAATTATGTTGACTGCGGCCGAAGCCGGGGCACCGACCTGGAGGGTTCTTTTACCGAACTAATCGATCCCAGGAATAATTTTTTTTAAGCTTTGTACTTATTTTGTACTGTTTTGCCGAACCATTAAGTTACGGGGGATGTAAACACACCAACACCAGTTGTCAAGCGATGGTGGGCGACGAACACAGACACAAGGACACAAGGACACACACACACACCACACACACACACACACACACACATACATACACACATACACGACGGGCTTCTTTCGTTTTCCGTCTACCAAATCCACTCTCAAGGCTTTGGTCGGCCCGAGGCTGTAGTAGAAGACACTTGCCCAAGTTGCCACGCAGCGAGACTGAACCCGGAACCATGTGGTTGGGAAGCAAGCAACTTACCACATAGCCATGTCTGGGCCTATAGTTCAAAATATTTTATCTTTTAGTTTTCTTTGGGATAAAGAACAAATAAATCCTAAGTATCGGTCGAGGTCCTTGGTAGAATGATAAACGAGATCTTTTGCGGATTTTGTTCCAGCTCTTCACGTTCTGAGTTCGAATCCTGCCGAGTTCAATTTTTTTTCTTTAATTCATTCTTGAAATTCTATGCACTGCCCTTTCCCCCAACCTACCTCACCCTTAAAGTAAAAAATTGTAAAAAATAGGGATTTTCATATAAAAAAAGCACCTTTTTGATGTAAATAATTTTTGGTGTTAACATGGTCCGATTTGAATTTTATCTTCTACGGAATAAAGAGCAAGCTTTCTTCTATCATACTGTCAATTTTGGTTAACTTGCGCCGCAGGGTCTCGGAGTTGAAGTGTTAGTTGAAGGCTACCAAACCTGCCATACACAGACAACTTCAGCTTTATATATAGAGAGAGTGTTATACATCTTACACATTTTCAATATTTTTCAACCAGCAGAGTAACATAGGACATATGAAAGGAAAGTTTTAAAGTTTTATATTACGTACGGCGTATGAAACAGGAGCTAACCATAAAGCTGAAAATAAGCAGGGATGTATAGGACAGACAAATGGTTAAAACATTTTGCACCTGTCCAGCACATCAATTCATCTATGCTTTACCACGTCCGACGTCTTTGGAAGATTTTGGCAGAGTGCTAAGTAACAACAGGCTGTTAGGCCTTCGGCCTAGCTTCATTTCTTAGAAGCAAGAAGCATAGATGAATTGTTTGTCTTAATACCTAACGGCATTTGTAATTTAATAAACGGTCCAAGAAAATGGCAGGCAAAGTTGACGCTGCAGGAGTTGAACTCATAGGTCGAAGAAAAAGTGCAAAGAATGTCCTGTGTTTTAGAACATCTGTAAATCGACTTTTTAAATAACTTACAGCAATTTGGTGTATAAATACGTACAGCCATAAAATTAAGTTCAGTGCAATTCAGTGGGCGGTACTAACATATTTAATGATATGACCCCAAAATGCTAAACATTATTTGAAATTATACCCCACACTTGTGGGAATAATTATAATGTTAATTATAAATTTTGGTCATCAAAAGAAGAGGAGGTTTTCTCGTATTTAAATAAGCTACAAAGAGAATAGCAGTACGTAAATGAACGAGTTCTATTAGAGATCGGATAATTCCAGACACGTTTCGGTTTTATTACAACTTGTCAGTCAAATATAGTTAAGACAATACTCTCACTTGTTTGAAGGGATATAATGGTTAATTTTGCATCTGTATCGATCTAGCTGTCATCAACTCACCAATATCTTCATGAAGTGTACGATGCGAATACGATTCGATCAACCACAACAACTCCACCGTTAATCATACACGCGTGTACATATGTGTGTGTGTTTGTGTGTGTAAGTGTGTGTGTGTTTGTGTGTGTGCAAGTGTGTGTGAATGTGTGCCTGTGTATGTATTTATATTTCACCCCTGTCAGTCTCTTGCAACTAAGAGATACGCTTGTAAGTACATGGGGGTCTTCATGTATGTATATAT
>NW_021834769.1:0-26203 GCF_006345805.1 Octopus sinensis
CACAACCACACGACACTAAACATCACCTCACAAACCACACAACACTGCATATCACCTCACAACAACAACCACAACACAAAACATCACATCTCACACACCACAATAACCAATTACAGTTTTCGTGTCACGCCATTTGACTCCACAATCTTCAATGAGATGACAGTCAGAAATATTTATCACTCGCTCATCCTATGACATCTTTACGACTACTGCTGCCTTGTTATGACATATTTATGACTGTTGTACAAAGCACAATGGTTCATTTGTTACACATAAGACATACACGACCTCATATGACCTGACATGACATGACCCCTAATTTCTCATACTGCTAATATAAAATATTCAAATACATATACACACACACATATATATATATATATTATATCTATATGTATAAATAATGAACGCTTATATTATTTATTATATTTTTTTATTATTATTTTATTATTATTATTATTATTAGTTGTTGTTGTTGTTGTTGTTAATTGTGATAGTGGTGGTGATAGGATGAAGATGAGGACAATGGCGATGATGAAAATGATGCTGATGAGAGGAAGAATGGTGATGTGATGATTGGAATCACGATGGGGGATGAGGCGGAGGGGTAGCGGAGGAGGATGAAGTGGATGAGTAGAAAGTTTATACTCCCTATATATACTCACAGAGATGATGATAGTGGTGGTGGTGGTGGTGATGTAATAACAGCGGTAGCTGTAGTAGTAACAGTAGCAGTAATAGTAGCAGCAACTGTAGCGGTGATGGTGGTACTGGTGGTAGTAGTAGTAGTAGCAGCAGCAGTAGTGGTGGTGCTGCTGCTGGTGCTGGTAGTAGTTGCAGTGGTAGTGATAGCGGCGGTGGTAGTAATAATTGTAGTATAGTGGTGGCGGTAGTAGTAGCAGTGGTAGCAGTAGTAGCAGTGGTGTGATGTGGTGTGGTGGTGGTAGTAATAATTGTAGTATAGTGGTGGCGGTAGTAGTAGCAGTGGTGGTTGTAATGGTGTGATGTGGTGGTAGCGGTGGTGGCGGTGGTGGTGGTGGCGTTGGTGGTGGTATTAGTGGTGGTATTGGTGGTGGTGGTGGTGGCGTTGGTGGTGGTGGTGGTGGTGGTGGTGGTGGCGGCAGCGGTGGTGGTGGTGGTGACGGCGGTGGTGACGGTGGTGTGGTGGCGTGGTGTGGTGGTGGCGGCGGCGGCTGGGTGGTGGTGGTGGTTGTTATAATGATTTATCTATTTATTTGGTGGTGTCTATCCAGTCAGTCAATAATATTTATATTACATTATAATAATAATAATAATAATAATTAATAATAATAATGATAATGATAATAATATTACTCCGAAATCAAAATGATGAATCCCCCCCCCACTCCAGAATATTGGAAATATTGAAATAAATAAGATAAACAACAACTATAAATACAAATGGAAATGAGTCGTTGTTGATGCTGATGATGCTGATGATGATGGTGATGACGGTGAAGGTGGTGGCGGTGGTGGTTAATTATATTCGCATCTAAAAATGATGCCCCTCCTGACCTTAGAACGCGGGAATATTTGCAATAAATAAGAGTGCAAATCTGTAGTGGTAGCGGCGGGGGGAGGAGAGTGGTATGATGGTGGTGGTGGTGGTGGTGGTGGGTGGTAGTGGTGCTGGTAATGGTGGATAGTGGTAGTAATGATGATGATGGTGGTGGTATTTCTAGTGACAATAATAGTGGTCGTAGTGGTGATGGTAGCGGTGGTGGTAGTGGATGGTTGTGGTGCTGGTAATGATGATGATGATGGTGGTGGTATTTCTAGTGACTATAATTAATGGTGGTCGTGGTGGTGATGGTAGCGGTGGTGGTAGTGGATGGTTGTGTGCTGGTGGTAATGATGATGATGATGGGTGGTATTTTCTAGTGACTATACTTAATGGTGGTCGTGGTGGTGATGGTAGCGGTGGTGGTAGTGGATGGTTGTGGTGCTGGTAATGGTGGATAGTGGTGGTAATGATGATGATGATGATGATGGTTGTGGTATTTCTAGTGACTATAATGGTGGTTCGTGGTGGTGATGGTAGCGGTGGTGGTCGTGGTGGTAATGGCGTTGGTGGTTGTCGTGGCGTCGGCAGTGATGATGATGATGATGATAGTGGCGGTGGAAGTGCTGATGATGGCGTTAGTGATGTTGTAGGTGGCATTGGTGGTATTGCTGTTCTTAGTAGTAGTAGTAGTAGTAGTAGTAGTAGTAGTAGTAGTAGTAGCTGTTGTAGTAGCGACGATGTTGTTGATGCTGATGATGGACATGAATGAGAAAACTGAAGGATTAGCATAATGACCACCAACGCCACCATCCTTACCTTTCTCACCATCACGACCACCATCAACTCTACCAACACTCTGTCACGAGTTGCTTGGCAATGATACTTCTTATTTCTTTATTGCCCACAAGGGGCTAAACATAGAGGGGACAAACAAGGACAGACAAACGGATTAAGTCGATTATATCGACCCCAGTGCGTAACTGGTACTTATTTAATCGACCCCGAAAGGATGAAAGGCAAAGTCGACCTCGGCGGAATTTGGACTCAGAACGTAGCGGCAGACGTTTTTCCGATCACCGGATAACTGAAGAGATGGTGGTGTGGATTTCTACCTCGGCATTCGAAACTCTTGGCTACCGAATAATTGTCACATATTACATTTACAGATAAATTTCCTCTATTTGCATAATATCGAGGTCTCTTTCTTTCTTTTGTTATCTTACCGTTTTAACCAATATATATATATATGGTAGCTGAGATTCGGGAGAAGGGTTACATCTGTGAGTTGGTTGCATTCGAGTTTGGTTGACGAAGAAGTTTGGAAGAAGTTTGGAAGACGAAGAAGAAGACAGCAACACTATCACCACTACCACCACCAACAACATCACTATAACCTGCACCGGCACAACCGACACTACTACCAAGACCACCACGTCTGCTCTCACCACCAGTACTACTACCTCCATCACAGCACCTCCAACAGTAGCAAGAACAACGCTACAACCACCTCCCACCACCACCACCACCACTATAACCCAGAGAGAAAATTACTTTTCTGGACCTCACCCCCCCCCACGCCGCCCCCATTATCTATATAACAATTCCTAGAGATCAATCAATATCTAATTAGATTTCGATAAACAAACATAAACAGCAACAACAACAACAACAACAACAACAGTTAAACTAAACTAATAAATAAACTATAAAATAAATAGCAATTTTTTTTTCTCTTAGTTTTATTTGTTTTGTTTGTGTCGAATTTTTATTTTTTTTGGTTCCTTCCCGTGATTCCATACAAAATTGCAACGACCTCTTCATCATCTGACTATGACCTCTTAACTCTTGCTCCACCCACCACAGGTCAAAGGTAAAAACCATTCAGTAAACAAACAAACATGCTGAATTTAATTAATCTATTTTCGATGCTGGTTTATTATTATCATCATCATCATCATCATCATCATGGTCGCCAATATTATTTTCATTATTATTATTATTATCATTATTATTATTATCATTATTATTATTATTATTATTATTATTATTATATTATTATTATTATTATTATTATTATTATTATCATTATTATTATTATTATTATTATCGTCGTAGTCGTTTGTCGTCAATATTATTTTCGTTATTATTATTATTATTATTATTATTATTCATTATTACTATTATCATTATTATTATTATTATTATTATTATCATCGTCGTCGTCATCATACTTATCTTCATCGTCGTCGTCATTTTCATCATAATCATCGAAGACCTCGCCATCATTATCATCATCATCATCATTGATATCGTCATTATATCATTATTATTATTATCGTCGGTGTTAAGGCGGCGAGCTGGCAGAAACGTTAGCACGCTGGACGAAATGCTTAACGGTATTTGTTTGCCGCTACATTCTGAGTTCAAATTCCGCCGAGGTCGACTTTGCCTTTCATCCTTTCGGGGTCGATAAAATAAGTATCAGTTACGCACTGGGGTCGATATAATCGACTTAATCCGTTTGTCTGTCCTTGTTTGTTCCTTTTGTGTTTAGCCCCTTGTGGGTAGTAAAGAAATAGGTATTTCGTCTGCCGCTACGTTCTGTGTTCAAATTCCGCCGAGGTCGACTTTGCCTTTCATCCTTTCGGGGTCGATTAAATAAGTACCAGTTACGCACTGAGGTCGATGTAATCGACTTAATCCCTTCCCCCAAGCTGCCCTTGTGCCAAAATTTTGAAACCATTGCTAGCACGCCGGACAAAATACTTAGCGGTATTTTGTCGGTCTTCACGTTCTGAGTTCAAATTCCTCCAAGGTCGGCTTTGCCTGTCAGCTCTTCAGGGTCGATAAATTAAGTACCAGTTGCGTACTGGGATCAATCTAATCGACTGCCCCCCCCAAAAAAAAATTTCGAGCCTTCCTCTTTTATGTAAGACCCCACACAAACTGTAAACTGCCCTTGTAATGTCCCCTTCATCAGATCCCGTTTTGGCAAAAAAAAAACATTATTATTATTATTATTATTATTATTATTATTATTAGTAGTAGTAGTAGTAGTAGTAGTAGTAGTGATGGTGGTGTTTTCTAATTACTGTTTCTAATATTATTTAGTTTTTCAGTTTTTCTACTAGTTATATATAATTCATATACATGTATGTATATATATATATATATGTGTGTATGAATGTATATATATATATACATGTATGTGTGTATGAATGTATATATATATACATGTATGTATGAATATATATATATATATATATTCATATACATGTATGTATATATATATATATGTGTGTATGAATGTGTATATATATATATATATATATATATATACACACATATATTTGCGAGTTTCTTTGTATTTGTGTGTGTGATTGCGTAAGCGTTTATGTGTTTCTATATATCTGTTCATGCGTTTTTGTGCGTAATTGTGTGTTTGTAAATGTATGTGTCTATATTGTGTCCATCTGTGTATTGGGTGTATAAATGTCTGTTCTCTTATAATTGCTATTAAAACTTATTTCTAATCGTTTTCTCATTTAGATTTCCTCTCTCAAAATGGCATTTTTCAAAATAGATATAATACAATTAATATTTATAATTAAAACTAGCAGCATAGCCCAGCGTTGCCCGGGTATGTAAGAGCCCCTAGTAGGCAACGACTGCGAAAACTACAACAGAAAATGTGTTGCATATAAAAAGCTTAGATTCTCGACCCCTTGTCGAATTTATCGATTTTTCTCAGAACTGGGGGAACTTTTCAAAATTTTCGCTTCGTTAGTTTTGAATTTTGACATTGGGCTATGTGTGTGTCAAGTTTCATCAGAATCGGTTGAAAGCCGTGGTCAGGGTGAGGGTACAACCTCACAGACACACAGACAGACAATCTGCCGTTTATATATAGAGAGATACACAAAACATTTGGCCCCGTTGTTGTACTTACGTTTTAATTAGCTGTCTGGTTGCCCAGTTGATAAGTTGTACGAATCAGATGTTAAAATCCACCGCAACCATTTCATAGCCCTTCAAAGCAGGGCAACCCTGGAATTCATGTGGTCTTGGGAATAGCCCATTGCAGGACGCCATGACCAAATGTCTTCTATAGCCTCGGACCAACCAAAGCCTTTCCGTTGGAATTGGCAGGTGGAAACTGTGTGGAAGCCTGTCCTATATACATGTATATATATGCCTGTGTGTGTATAGCTTGTCGTGTGTGGTGTGTGTGTGTGTGTGTGTGTGTTTGGTTTTTGCATTTGGTTTGAAAGATTCTTTGTGAATTTGTGTGTTGAAGTATATATTATTGTGTCTGGGGAGAGTCAATGACTGTTGAAGAGGTTGCAAGAAGCAACGAAAATTTTAGAAAAAAATAACTAAGTAAATGAGTGGAAATTGAACCGGTGTGTGTGTTAATTAATAAGGCATTAAAACAGAATGACCCTCCCCAAACTCAATAATGTGTGTGTGTGAGAGAGGAGAATAAGACAAAGTAGAAAATGCTAAAATAATTTTATCATGAAGAACATTTTAGTACCGGTTTCAGCCTTTGTGACTTTTTCAACTTACAGTAAAGCATGAAAAACATTGAAATTGTGGAAAAATTAAATGAAATGTTTTTTTTTAAATATTTCCATACATCTCAAATGTAAGGGACATTTCCCTTTTTTCTGTCTCTCTGTTTTACTCTGTGTATGTGTCTTTGTGTTTGTGTTTGTCCTCCCATCACTGCTTGGCAACTGGTGTTGGTGTGTTTAACTCCCCGTAAACATAGCTGTTCGGCAAAAGAGAACCGATAGAATAAGCACTAGGCTTTAAAAAATAAGTCTTACGGTCGATGTGTGGGTAGTAAAGAAATAGGTATTTCGTCTGCCGCTACGTTCTGAGTTCAAATTCCGCCGAGGTCGACTTTGCCTTTCATTCTTTCGGAGTCGATTAAATAAGTACCAGTTACGCACTGAGGTCGATGTAATCGACTTAATCCCTTCCCCCAAGCTGCCCTTGTGCCAAAAATTTGAAACCATTGCTAGCACGCCGGACAAAATACTTAGCGGTATTTTGTCGGTCTTCACGTTCTAAAATCCTTCACGGCGGTGCTCCAGCATGGCCGCAGTCAAATGACTGCATCAAGTAAGAATAAAAGGATAAGAATGCAGCACGCGCGCACACGTACATGCACGTGCTTCTTCACTGGTTTTGGTCAAGGCCACGCTGGAGCACCGCCTTGTAGTGTCGGTCGTACAGATTAAACCCAGTGCTTGTTTTAAATCTTGGACTTGTTCTGTCGTTGCCTTTTAACCAATCTGCATACATACACACACGTTCATACACACATGTTCTAACACACACACACACACACACGTTCATACATACATCAGGCACACACTCAAACGCACACGCCCATAGACACACACACACACACACACACATACTAAACACAAAGTTCTTATTTAATCATTTGTGATAAAAAAAAAATGGCCTCTGGCAGATAAAAATGTTTCGTCATTTACCGCCCCTAACTGTCTGTGTGTTTGTGTGTGTGTTTGTGTGTGTGTGTGTGTGGTGTGTGTGTTTGTGTGTGTGGTGTTTGTGTGTTGGGTGTTGTGTGTGTGTGGTTGTGTGTGGGGTGTTTGTGTGGTGTGTGTTTGGTGTGTGTGTGTGTGTGTGTTGTTTGTGTGTGGTGTGTGTGTTTGTGTGTGTTGTTTGTGTGTGTGTTTGTTGTGTGTGGTTGTACGATGTGTGTGGTGTGTTTGTGTGTGTGTGTTTGTGTGTGTGTGTTTGCGTGTGTGTTGTGTGTTTGTTTGTTGTGTGTTTGTGTGGTGTGTTTTGTTGTGTGTTTTTGTTGTTGTGTGTGTGTGTTGTGTTTTGATTTGTGTGTGTTTGTGTGTGTGTGTGTGTGTGTGGTCTGTCTGTCTGTCTACGTGCGGCGTGTTACTCGGCCGTCTTTTAAGCCCCCGATTCCTCGTCCACATGTAACTGTTAACTATGGCCAATCTCTGATAACATTTGCACTTCCTGAAATAGTATAATAAATAGTTCAGCCAGGTGGGACTTCATATGGGCTTCTGGCTCGCCTGCGGAACACGTTATCAATAAAGTTATACATATGCACACCACACACACACACACACACCACGCACACTCAGATTCATACATGCGTGTATACACGATTACACAATAATACGTACGTGGCTGGCTGGCTGGATAGGTAGATAGATGAAATGGATAGATAGAGGGATAGATAGGTAGAGGGTTGGCTAGCGGGATAGATAGAAAGATATATATATATATATATATATATATATGTATATATATTATATATATATATATATATATATATATATAGATAGATAGGTGGATCGATGGGATAGATGGATGGATGGATGGAATTTAGGTAGGTAGGTAGATAGATAGATAGATAAGTTTCTTTATTGGCCACACAGGGCTGCACACAGATGGGACAAATTACAAGGTAGAGCTTTTCTTTTGGGGGATGAGACCAAAAAAAAAAAGTCGCGTAGTTTTCGATCAAAAGGGATCGTAAAAGGGGAAAAAAAGGAAAAGAAACAAAAGAAAGGAAAAATAAAAAAGAGGGAAAAAAAGGGAAAAAAAGGAGGAGAGGAAAAAAAAAGAAAAATAGATAGATAGATAGATAGATAGATAGATTGATAGGTGGATGGATGGATGGATAGATAGATAGATAGATTGATAGGTGGATGGATGGATAGATAGATAGATAAATAGGTGGATGGATACGTGCGTACGTGCATGGAAAAGAGAGCCATTGTCCCAGAATAAGTCGAAACCACACGTTGCACATTTCTCTACCAGAACACTTGTTTGCACATGTTATCTGTTCGCTCAACCGTAACAGCTCTTTTGATGACCCAATTAATCTAGAATTAAGTCGGTCACAGTTTTTTATTAATTGAAAAGTGAACAAACTAACGATATGGTCGTAGTTAAGAAGTTCCGTTCGGAACTATGTAGTTTCGGGTTCAGTTCCCCTGCGCCCCACCTTAGGGCAAATGTCTTCTAATCTAACCCCCGGGCCGATCAATGCCTTGTGAGATAATTTGATAGGCGGAAGTTGTGTGAAAATCATCCGTCGTATGTGTTTGTGTCTGTGTGTCTTTATTTGTCTTCATACCCCTTGAGAACAAATATTCGTTTGATTACTTCTCCATTACCTAGCGGTTCGGCAAAAGATAACGATAGAATTATTACCAAATTTACAAAGAATATATAACTGCGGTCATTTGTTTGCATAAAACCCTTTGGAGATCAAAGTGATCTTAGATCTGTGGAGTTCCTTAAA
Organism: Octopus sinensis; assembly: GCF_006345805.1. Lineage (NCBI taxonomy): Eukaryota > Metazoa > Mollusca > Cephalopoda > Octopoda > Octopodidae > Octopus > Octopus sinensis. Next base: position 8,844 of record NW_021834769.1, read on the forward strand.
CGGCCCTTGTTGGAGGTTCTTTTGTATCAAGGGGACTGCATCATTCATGCATTCACATATTTTGTATCCTGTGTACCCTTTTATCTCATTTCACTCTCATTTTCCCTTTTTTTCTTGTCTTATGTAAACCCTAAACAACCTTTAAACTGTCCTTGTATCGTCCTACTCATTCGACGACCCTTTGACGAATCATTATTATTATTATTATTATTATTATTACTAACGTGGAGCACTCCGTCGGTTGAGACGATGAGGGTCCCAGCTGATACGATCAACGGAACAGCTTGCTCGTGGAATTAACGTGCAAGTGGCTGAGCACTCCACAGACACGTGTACCCTTAACGTAGTTCTCGGGGATATTCAGCGTGACACAGAGTGTGACAAGGCTGGCCCTTTGAAATACAGGTACAACAGAAACAGGAAGTAAGAGTGAGAGAAAGTTGTGGTGAAAGAGTACAGCAGGGATCACCACCGTCCCTGCCGGAGCCTCGTGGAGCTTTAGGTGTTTTCGCTCAATAAACACTCACAACGCCCGGTCTGGGAATCGAAACCACGATCCTATGACCGCGAGTCCGCTGCCCTAACCACTGGGCCATTGCGCCTCCATTACTAACGTAGTGAGCTGGCAGAACCGTTAAACACGCCGGGCAAGATGCTTAGCGGCATTTCGTCCGTTTTTATGTTCCGAGTTCAAATTCCGTCGAGTTCGACTTCGCCTTTGACCATTTCAGGGTCAATGAAAGAAGTACAAGTTATTCACTGGGGTCGATGTAACCGACTTATCCCCTTCCCTGAAATTGCGGCCTTGTTCCAAAATATGAAATCATCATCATTATTATTATTATCGTCATCATCATCATCATCATCATCATTATCATCATTATTATTATTATTACTATTATTATTGAGTGAGAGAGCAGTGCATGCCATCAAAGTGACACTGGGGTAAAATATACGAAGCCCAGTATACCCATCATGACTACCCGTCTGATAAGGGTACACCAGGCACATGCATCACAACCATATGTGCGTGACATGGTGATCTCATATCAAGGTAAACAGCGCATGACCTTGCAGGTGGGGCCCAGTTAGAATTTTCTTCAGGTCGAGTAGCCCATCCCGCTCAAAAGGTCCCTGAATAAGGGTTGTTTAAGGATGTTGAAAGAACCACCTATGTTTCCAGAGGTATTATTATTATTATTAAAGCAGCGAGCAGGCAGTATCTTTAGCGTACTGGACGAAATGCTTAGCGGTATTTCGCCCCGTCGCTACGTTCTGAGTTCAAATTCCGCTAAGGTCAATTTTGCCTTTCATCCGTTCGGAGGTCGATAAATTAAACCACAGTGAAACACTAGGGTCGATGTAATCGACTAGTCCCTTCCCCTTAAATTTCAGGCCATGTGCCTTTGGTAGAAATGATTATTATTACTATTATATAAATATATATATATATATATTTTTTTTTTTTCATCTTTGTTTCCAGCTTCAAGCGAAGACGTATGGCGGACAAAACGAAGCTATTCATCTTACGACAATAGCGAAATTTCAGAATATGTGTAAGTATTTATTCCATTTTATTTTGAATTTTTCATTAAGAGAAAAAAAAAACAATAGGCATGTGAAATTTTACATTAACCGTGTATCTGTGTGTGTAAATATATATATAAATATAATATATATTATATTAATTATATTTATATTATTTGTTATTTATGTATTGGTTTATGTCTATCACTGTTTCAGTTGCCTAATAGTGGTTTTGTCTCTAATTCATATTTTATATATTTATACTGTAAAATTTGATTTAATACTAAATTGAATTTTTCCCTGTAAGTTTGGAGCTATACTCCCTAATATTATTATTATAATATATATATATATATATATATATATATACAGAGAGAGAGAGAGAGGATAATAAGATATATATATATTAAACCACGGTTTTACTTTTAAATTTCCTACTACCGTATACCTTATAACGAGACATTACATAGTGAGATAATACACCAGGAGTGCCTACGGATACATCTATCCCTTGGATGGTCGCATAACCTCTAACTTATATCCTGCTGTATATATATATATATATATATATATCCTTTTTCCAAGGAATCTAATGTTCTTAGCTTAGTTTTTCCTTGGGGCTGGCCAGATTGGAGCAATCTGAAGATTAATCAGCCGAAATTACGAGTATGATCCGGTTCTTGACTGAAGATTAAAGTCTTCGAAAGACCCGTCCGTGCTTTTTGTATCTTCTATTTGGATGTTTTACGTTCTTGTCCCATTTTATATTATATATATATATATATATATATACTGTGTTTTGAAATAATACCATGAAATTCAATATCAAAAAAAAAATCCTCAAGAAGAATATATGTCTAAAATTGTATTGTATTAAAAATATATGTAAATATATGAAACATGACAAAGAGTACTCATTATAAATTCAGTGTATAATATTCTAACAGAATATAATTATATATATATATATATATATATAGTCGCCATGATAGATCGTTAGCCACTACACACATATTTTTCTCTCCTTGTTTTTTCTGTGTCCCTTTCTGTAGAAGAGCGTAGGCTCGAAACGTAGAAGACTTTTTCTATTCCTGAGCGCTATACTAATACATCTGTTTGTTTTGTACACCACCTGTCTTCGTCTTTTGTTTTTTTCGTAAACTCTCCCTATATATATATATATATATCTTTACTCTTTACTCTTTTACTTGTTTCAGTCATTTGACTGCGGCCATGCTGGAGCACCACCTTTTAGTACTTATTCTATCGGTCTCTTTTTGCCGAACCGCTAAGTGACGGGGACCTAAACACACCAGCATCGGTTGTCAAGCAATGCTAGGGGGACAAACACAGACACACAAACACACACACATATACATATATATACATATATACGACAGGCTTCTTTCAGTTTCCGTCTACCAAATCCACTCACAAGGCATTGGTTGGCCCGGGGCTATAGCAGAAGACACTTGCCCAAGATGCCACGCAGTGGGACTGAACCCGCAACCGTGTGGTTGGTTAGCAAGCTACTTACCACACAGCCACTCATATATATATATATATATATATATATATATATATATAGTAGTGGATTTTCCCGTCAGCTTTGACGTTTGAAGGTCTAACAGTTATTGCTTTTAGACCACTTGTACATGGTTTGTTTTCCACAGAATGAACAACATACCTCAGGCTCTTCTATTGGGGTTTTTCTCGGGCTACACACACACGCACGCGCACAAGAACACAAATGGGTCGAGGTTCACTGCAGTTGTTTCAGATGCGTTTTTTTTTTAATTGACGAACAAATCTATAGGCGCAGGAGTGGCTGTGTGGTAAGTAGCTTGCTAACCAACCACATGGTTCCGGGTTCAGTCCCACTGCGTGGTATCTTGGGCAAGTGTCTTCTGCTATAGCCCCGGGCCGACCAATGCCTTGTGAGTGGATTTGGTAGACGGAAACTGAAAGAAGCCTGTCGTATATATGTATATATATATGTATATGTGTGTGTGTGTGTGTTTGTCCCTCTAGCATTGCTTGACAACCGATGCTGGTGTGTTTACGTCCCCGTCACTTAGCGGTTCGGCAAAAGAGACCGATAGAATAAGTACTGTGCTTACAAAGAATAAGTCCCGGGGTCGATTTGCTCGACTAAAGGCGGTGCTCCAGCATGGCCGCAGTCAAATGACTGAAACAAGTAAAAGAGTAAAGAGTAAATCAATTTACATCATAAATTTTAAAAAAAAACATTTTCTTCAGCTGAATAAGAATTTAAATCTAAAATTTGGCTCATGGAGAATATATTGTTAACTCCCTAATCAGGGTGACGATCAAGAGAGTTTTGGGTGTCCTTATTAAAATACTTTGATTCCATTGGATCCCGCAAATAACTTTCCATAGGCATCAACATACGCCTCTATGTTCCAAAAATGGAATTTTCCCAAATAAAGTGCACATCATATTCAAGGCTGCAATCAAGTTACAGGATGTTACCCAACTAAGAGTCCACCGTAGCATATAGCAGAAGCAGCTTTAAGCCAATGAATTCTTTACATAATATTTGTTGTTGTTTTTTTCCAGTGTTCTTGTTTTTTTTCTGTGTTCTTGTTACTACTATGTATTTATATAACATTATATTCTGATGCATACATATATATTGAGTTCTACACCTAAGCAATATATATATAATAATATATATATATATATATATATATATATATATATATATATCGTCGTAACATATACTTGCCAACCAAGTGCGGCGTCCCTTACGGAGGAGTGCTTTAACGCTTATAGCCCCAGGAAGACATCTCTTCCAGCTGGCTAACGACACACATCTCTTTCTGTCTTTCTCTTTCTCTCTCTATCTCTCTCTCCCTATATTTCTCTCTTTCTCTCTCTCTCTATGTATATATTTATGTGTATATGTCTATATATGTGTGTGTATATATGTATATGTGTGTGTATATAAAATATACATGCATGTATATATATGTGTGTATATTTATATATATGTATATATATGTGTGTGTGTGTGTGTGTGTGTGTGTATATACATTGTGTATTTATATATGTATATTTGTGTATATTTGTATATATATATATGTATATATTATGTGTATGTATATGTGTATATATATATATATCTATGTATATATATATTATATATATATATATATATATATATATATATGTATATATTATGTGTATATATATATATACATGTGTGTGTATTATAGGAAGCGTGAATAGATTCTATGGAACTATGCAGTGTCGAGAAAAAAAAAAAAAGGGCTAAAGTTCCTTAAAAATTCCTTCTCTCCATTTCTAATACTGCATGTGATTCCATCTGTTTTTTCTTTTTTTTTCTCTCTCTGTTATTTTGATCTGTAATTAAGTACTAGGATCATTTGAATAATTAATTGACTGGCAACTATTCTGCTACGTCCATCCTCATTTATCACGGAGATTTGGTTAAAAAAGAAAAAGAACTGATGAATCCGTGATGAGTGAATCATCTCCACACAACTTGTAAATGGAATGTTATGGCAGATTCGTTGACGCTAAATTCGCGGCCCGCAACAGCGAAGCTTCCACCATCAACCACTTGTGTGTGTGTGCGCGTCTGTCCTTGTGTCTGTGTTTGTCACAGACCTGACAACCCATCACCTGACAACCAGTATTGGTATGTGTATGTCGAGCAGATCGGCAAAAATGATCGATACGTACCAAACCTCAAAAAATGAAAAGAAAAAGAAAAACATAAGTACTCGTGTCGATTTATTCGGCTAAGAACCCTTCAAGGCGATGCTCCAGCAAAGCCGCAGTCCTGTAATTGAAACAAGTAAAAAGATAAAAGATATAAGAAAAAATTAACAAAATCAGAAATTAGATTCATTAAAGCGTAAAGTTCTGCATGGCATTGTCAATGAACCAAAGCAGAAAATGAGGAACAAAGACCCGCCCTCGCAATGTCTCCGGCAATTATTTCTATAAAATCTGCTACGCACTGTTTCACCGGCTGGAGGGGAAAGCATAACGAACGACGATCTTATTTTGATGACATTCTACGATTATTGAGTGCTTCAGCCTGTATTTGTGTGTGTGTGTGTGTGTGTGTGTGTGTATGGGTGTAATATATTTAATGTGTTTGTAGGTGTATATGTGTGTGCGTTTGTGTGTATTTTTCTCTGTGTGTTTGTGTTTATGTGTGTTCATGTATGCGTGTATCATCCGCACCGTCCCATGTATGCGTTTGTGTAACTCTCAGAAAAACTGTGTTGCCTTGTAGTTAGGCATGCTGGTCTCATGATCGTAAGATCGTGGTTTCAATTTCTGGACCGGGCTGTGCATTATTTCCTTGAGCAAAACATTTCATTTCACGTTGCTTCAGTTCACTCAGCTGTAAATGGGCTCCATCAGTCGCTAGGAAGTTAACTCCTGCGACGGGCCGGCTTCTCGTTCAGTGCTGGTAAGTGTTGTAACCTCTATCACTCATACACTTAAACCCCGGCCATATGTGTCTTAGTGTTCGTGACAGACCTAAATCTAAATAAGTCTCAAATACTTGAAAAATACCTATTTCTTTATTACCCACAAGGGGCTAAACACAGAGGGGACAAACAAGGACAGACATAGGTATTAAGTCGATTACATCGACCCCCAGTGCGTAACTGGTACTTAATTTATCGACCCCGAAAGGATGAAAGGCAAAGTCGACCTCGGCGGAATTTGAACTCAGAACGTAACGGCAGACAAAATACCGCTAAGCATTTCGTCCGGCGCGCTAACGTGTCTGCCAGCTCGCCGCCTTGAAAAATACCTGAAAAATACTTGAAAAATACCACCTAATGTAAGTGGATCTCTGAGCAGCTGCCCCTTAAAACTGTAGCTGACGCACCTGATTACAAAATTGTACATGCTTGACTGAACTCTGAGCAATAACACAACTCCAACCTTAAATACTAAAAACCTTCAATTATATCTTTCCATCAAACTCATTCTTATTAACTAGTTACCATTCAATAAAGCTCCACCTACCCCAGAATAAAACAAACTCGAACTCGAATGTATCATAGTCCGATGAAGGTGAACGGGGTGAAACTTCGCAGTCACTGTCACCACTCATAAAAGTATAATGCATTCTGCTAAAGAGTATTGAGTAATTCTACAGTTTATTGTAATATTATCTTTATATATAACTCGACATCTAAAAAAAATTAATAGACACCACCGTTTTTGTCTTTCCCTGTGCGTGTGTGTAAAAAGACGGGGTGGACACGGTTAGGACGCCTCAGATCATGGTGATAGTAATAATGGTAGTGAATGGCACATCGTTGACAGCGGCGACGGCGACAGGAGTGAAAAAGAAGAAGCTCGTAGACCGAAAATAAGAGGAGCAAAGGTGTGGGGGGGGGATAAAGAACGGAACAATGATGACGACGATGACAAGAAGAAGAAGATGGAGTAGGAGGAGGGCAGTGAAGATAGAGGAAACATTTGTCGATGACCACAACACAAAAGTTCCTGACACACAGAAAAACCAATACTGCTGGTGCCATTAGGCACTGCGAAAACACGTCTGATGTCTCGATGCGTAAAAGACACGCCTATTGCTGTCTCTTTACCTCTCTCTTTGTCTTTCTTCGTCTCTTTCTCTCCCCTGTCTCAACATAGACAGACAGACAGACAGACAGACTGACTGACTGACTGACTGACTGACTGACTGACTGACTGACTGACTGACTGACTGACTGATAGATAGGTAGATAGGTAGATAGATAGGTAGATAGATAGATAGATAGATAGATAGATGATACATAGACAGACAGACAGATAGATGATAGATAGATAGATAGATAGATAGATAGATGATAGATAGATAGATATAGATCATACAAAGACAGACATACAGGTAGATAGATAGATAGGTAGGTAGGTAGGTAGGTAGATAGATAGATAGATAGATAGATAGATAGATAGATAGATGATAGATAGGTGTGTGTGTGTTTATAACAAAACTCTGGCATAGGGGACAAACAAGGAGCATACGGAATAACGGCAAAACACAGACACTCACGCTAAACGCAGCTTTACTCGGTCCCTCATCAGTTAACACCATATAGCACCACAATTTCAACATAATATATATATATATATATATATATATTTACACACACATACAGACACAATTAATATAAAGAGCAGGCTGCAATATTTCACCAAAAAGAATTATGATTGTCACTAAATGTGACTAGGGTGTTAGAAACACCTACATTGCTAGAAAAAAGAGCTTTATCTATCTATCTATATCTATCTATCTATCTATCTATCTATCTATCTATCTCCCTCTCTCTCTCTCTCTATATATATATATATATATATTATATATATATATATGTGTATGCGTATATATATATATATTATATATGTGTGTGTGTTTATGCGTGTATATATATACATACACACATATGTATGCATATATATTATATACACACCTGTATGCATATATATTATATATACACAAATAGATATATATATATATATATAATATATATATATATATGTATATATGTATAGTGTGTGTGTGTGTGTGTATCCATACATACACACACTCGCGCACGAACGACTCCATCTTTTGTTTCTATGACAAATGTTTTCTTGGGGGTCTTGTCTTGCGCAAGCTTTCTTTCTATTTAACTCCTTCTCTGCGTATGACAGCTAGAAAAATATGTCGTGTGTGTGTGCCTGTCTCTAACCAAATGGTGCCATGCCAGTTCCTTCCTACTCCCAAGAGTATCATCATGGCCTTATCCAGTATCCGTGACTCTCACTCAAGAAGATGGATGAACTTTACATTATTTTTTCTCATTTCTTTTATATGTTTTTTTTAAATATTTTTATTTTTATTTTTCTTCCTGATAGTCCCTTTTTTTTCACTCTGTCCCCTCTCTATTACAGTAACTCCCACCTCATCACACTTCTCTTCACTTACACATTACGACCACAGTTTTCCGCTACGCCAATCTCTCCTCCAGATTACTCCAGTATGGCCACTTCCGCCAGAGACTTCGTTCACTACTCCACTTCTGTACTCCTTCCTTAATTTCCTTTTCCCATCACCACATGACGACCACGCTAGAATTTCCGCTCCACTAATTCCCCGTTCCTTCATTACTCCAGCATGGCCACTCTCCCACCTCATCACCCCACATACACACACACTTTTGTATACCTTCCATAGTTACACACACACACACACACACACGCACGCACGCGCGCGCGCGCACACACACACACACTCACACACACACATCAAAACCACAAATTCGCTCCGCCAATCCTCCAACTCATACACTGCCCCAGTCTGGCCACTCTCGCCAGAGACTCCCTCCACCACTCCCACTTCAGGACTCTCTCCATGGTTCCTCTCCCCCACTACCACATGACCACTACTGCAGAATTTCCGTTCCGCCAATTCCCACATCACTCCATCATAACTGCCCTCGTCACCAGACTCCCGTCACCCTTCTCGCTGTGGAGTACTCCTTCCTCGCCGTTTTTTGCGAGTCACAATACTCCTTTCGCTCTCAGCTCCGCATTTCTATCACAGCACCCAGCGCCACTTTCACTATTTGTTTTAGGTGCCTATGTACCCGCAGGGAGACACAGGCACACTCGCGGCTCCCTCGCTCTTTTGGCCCAGCGGCACGTTCGAGATGTCGTCCCGAACAGGCGGGTCAGGTACTCCTCGTCGACGTCCAGCTTCGCCCCGAGCTCGTCGTCGTACCTCCCCTCCACTAATCCCCTATATAATGCTTTGGTTGTGATGAAGTCACTCAAGGTCGACCCAGGACGGCAGAGTTGCTTGAGAGCAACGCGACACTCGCGGTGCCATTCGCCCTTCCTCGGTAGATGAAGAGAGGGCTACAAAAGCACCTGGTCGGTATACATTTTCAACTGAGTACATTGAAGCAAAGAGAGGTTAACGGTCTTTCTCTAGGATAGAATGCGCTGCCCAGTCTAGGAATGGCATCCAAGACATTATGACCAGAATGCCAAACACACTAAGCACTAGGCCACGTGTTTTCTCCCCCTCTCTCTCTCTCTCTCTCTCTCTCTCTTTTACACACACACACACACACACACACACATACACATATACATATATGGTAAGTAGCTTGCTAACCAACCACATGGTTCCGGGTTCAGTCCCACTGCGTGGCATCTTGGGCAAGTGTCTTCTGCTATAGCCTCAGGTCGACTGAAGCCTTGTGAGTGGATTTGGTAGACAGAAACTGAAAGAAGCCTGTCGTATAAATGTATATATATGTATATGTATGTGTGTTTGTGTGTCTGTCCCCCTAGCATTGCTTGACAACTGATGCTGGTATGTTTATGTCCCCGTCACCTAGCGGTTCGGCAAAAAGAGACCGATAGAATAAGTACTGGGCTTACAAAGAATAAGTCCCGGGGTCGATTTGCTCGACTAAAGGTGGTGCTCCAGCATGGCCGCAGTCAAATGACTGAAACAAGTAAAGATAAAAGATATATATATTGTTTATTTTGATTTTAATCACTTTATTTTGAAACTGTATGTATAATACCGTACTAAATTCTGGTGCCTCAACTTAAGTACCAAATTCATCTGAATCTAAAGTTTTACTTTTATATATATATATATACACACACACACACGCACCTTTTTATGTACACATATGTATGTGTGTGCGTGTGTATATACATATACGTGTGTGAGCGTGTGTATGTATATTTGTGTCTGTATACATACAAATACAAACACGCACCTTTTTATATACACGTGTGTGTGTGTGTGTGTGTACATATATGCAATGAGAAGGGAGAGAGTTTGAATGAATAGATGAACGGATATAAGCATATGTGTAGATATGTCTGTATGTGTGTGTGTAAATATATATATGTGTGTGTGTATGCAAGTGTGTATGTAGGTTGGTAGGCACATAGGTCGGTATGTGTGTGTGTGTGTGTGTGTGTGTGTGTGGTGTGTGTGTATAAACGAGACAGCAGACAGGAGATAAATAATGAAGGAATTTCTTGTTTTGACGTGAAAAAGAAGAGAAGAAAAATGGGTCCGAATTATTCTTACATCATCATCTAAGATACTTTAATGAGGGCCGCTCTCAGGGTCCTTTTTGCATACTCTGCACCAGACCGCAGACAACACCCCATCTACAAACCCGCCGTTCCTCTTCTCATCAGCCAGACTTTCAGTTTCCTAAACAACTTAATAGGTGGCACCTCACCCCCACTCGTCCCCTCCAGCCGCTCGGCACCGCCGTACGATCGATAGGAGTCTTTGAGTGCGCCTGGTATATACTCGCCGAATGAGTGTTGACGTGGAAGGAGAGGAGGAAGGAAGGAAGGAAGGAAGGAGGAATGAAAGAAAGAAATGATGGAAGGAATATTGAAAGGAAGATGGAAGGAATACAGAGAGAAAGAAGCAAAGGAAGGAAGGAAATGGTGGAAAGAATATTGAAGGAAGGAAAAATGCAGAAAGAAGGAAAAGAAGAAGAAAGGAAATGATGGAAATAAAGGAAGAAACGATGGAAAGAATATTGAAAGAAAGAAGGAAAAATGCAGAAAGAAAGAAACTTAGAAGGAAGGAAATGATGGAAGAAAGAATGGAAAGAATATTGAAAGAAAGAAAGAAAGATGCTGAAAGAAAGAAACTTAGAAGGAAGGAAATGATGGAAAGAAAGAAAGAAATCATGGAACGAATTTTGAAAGAAAGAAGGAAAAATGCAGAAAGAAAGAAAAACAGAAGGAAACGATGGAAGGAAAGAAAGAAATCATGGAAAGAATATTGAAAGAAAGAAAAAAAGAAGGAAATGATGGAAAGAAAGAAAGAAAGAAACCATGGAAAAAATATTGAAAGAAAGAAGGAAAGATGTAGAAAGAAAGAAAAAAGAAGGAAATGATTGAAAGAAAGCAAGAAGCAATGAATGAATACAAAAAGAAAGAAGGAACTGAAGGAGGGAATACTGAAAGAAAGGAAGGAAGAAAAAGAAAAGGGTAGGAATGAAGGAAGGAAGGAAGAAAGAGAAAGAAAGAAAGAAAACAAGGAAGAATGAGAAGAAAAAAGAAAGAACGCTGGAAGCAAACAACCGAAAGAAGAAGAAAAGAAAGATTTGTCTTGAGTCCCAGGATCTCCGATTTCCAATGTGTATAAGCGAATAATGAGATTAGAACGTATCCCTCCTGAACGGGCCCCTAGTTCATTGTAGGGTTCCTCTTATACACCTGAGCTGATTGGAGTAGCATTGTCTTGCTCAAGAATGCAACGCACCACCTGATCCGAGATTTGAAATCACGATCTTGCGCTCATGATTGCAACACGCTAGCCATTACGCCACGCGTCTTCACTATAATCAACCCCTGGGCATTAATGACTTGGCTCCTACGACCCTTAAGCCGGTCACCCGATTTCCAAGAGTGCAAGTGAGCCCCTGAACGGGATGCCCGTCCGTTACAGACTTATTTACAGCTGAAATTTGTCTCCCCAAAAATACTACGCGCTGCCCGGTCCCTCCGGAAATCGAAACCTTGATCTTGCGATCTCGAACGCGCCTTCACTATTTTCAACCCCTGGGTGTTAATGACTTAACTCTTACGACCCTTTAACCGGTCACCCGATTTCCATGAGAGCAAGGGACCCCTGAGCGGGACGCCCGTCCGTTACAGGCTTATTTACAGCAGAAATTAAGTGCCCTCAAAAATACTACGCACTGCCCATTCCCTCCGGAAATCGAAACCTTGATCTCGCGATCTTGAGCGCAACACCCTTACCATTAGTCCACGTGGCTTCACTTAACTCAAAATTGCAAAGCTTAAATTTTGTTTGACTTTGTCAGTTCGCCGCCTCGTTGTTTTCCCCACATTTCTACAACTATCATCACCATGTCTTCAGCTTTCAGAAATGCTGCACCTGATTTGGCTGTGGCTCCACAGTTTTCTCCCTTTCCCTCGTCCCTCTCGTTCGTTCTTCCCGCCCTCAACACTATTCTCCATCTGTATAGTATTCTCTCCTTTCACTTCTTGTCTCAATCTGTGCGTTTAGACATCGCCCTCCGCCAGTACCGCCGGCCCTGTTGTCTGTTGGTAGCCACCACCTCTCACTGTCATCTTTTTATCGGTAGGACATCCATCAAAATTGTGAAAAGGAGAAAGAGAATTGTGAGACACATAGGTACGTACGTACGTAGATAGGCAGATAGATAGATAGATAGATAGATAGATAGATAGATAGATAGATAGATAGATAGATAGATAGATGTGCAGATAGATAGATGTGCAGATAGATAGATAGATGTGCACACAGATAGATAGATAGATAGATAGATAGATAGATAGATAAATGTGTAGATAGATAGATAGATAGATAGATAGATAGATAGATATGCACACAGATAAATGGAGATGTAGATAGACAGACGGACAGACAGATAGATAGATAGATAGATAGATAGATAGATAGATAGATGCAGATAGATAGATAGATAGAGTTGCACACATAAATAGATAGCGATACACACAGACAGATAGATAGATACATAGACAGACAGACAGACATAGATTTGCCTACTGTTTTGTAGGAGGTCGATCGACGCCATAGCGATTTCACTCTCGGCTCTTCTTTTGTTTCCTTACATACATGTGTTTTGATAGTTTTGTATCAATACCGTCACCAACAATGCTCTTTGATATAAAAACTATTTACTTTCTGTAAAAATAGTGAAACTTTGTAAAATGATTAATTTGTCTCAGGTTATTTATGCCATGCTGCTGACTTTAAACAAGGATGAAACAGTGCATGAAATATGGCAACTAACAAATGCAAATTTGAAGATCTTTATAAATGTATAGGAAAAAAGGATGCTACGGTGTGTATATTCTGTACACTTTCTTCTTTACTCTTTGACTTAAATCTCAAACTTCCAAACCTGTCTCAACTTGGCAGCACTTCTTCCAGTTCCTTATGTCCAGGGTTCAAATTTCGTCCTTTCAGAGGAGATCGATAAAATAAGTACCAATTGGGCACTGTGGTCGATGCAATCGATTTCGTTTTTCCCTTAAAATGACTGAAACCATTGACGTGGTAAGCTGGCAGAATCGATATAATCGACTTAATCCGTTTGTCTGTCCTTGTTTGTCCCCTCTGTGTTTAGCCCCTTGTGGGCAGTAAAGAAATAAGTATTTCGTCTGTCTTTACGTTCTGAGTTCAAATTCCGCCGAGGTCGACTTTGCCTTTCATCCTTTCGGGGTCGATAAATTAAGTACCAGTTACGCACTGGGGTCGATGTAATCGACTTAATCCGTTTGTCTGTCCTTGTTTGTCCCCTCTGTGTTTAGCCCCTTGTGGGCATTAAAGAAATAGGTATTTCGTCTGTCTTTACGTTCTGAGTTCAAATTCCGCCGAAGTCGACTTTGCCTTTCATCTTTTCGGGGTCGATAAATTAAGTACCAGTTACGCACTGGGGTCTTACGCACTGGGGTCGATATAATCGACTTAATCCCTTTGTCTGTCCTTGTTTGTCCCCTCTGTGTTTAGCCCCTTGTGGGATGTAAAGAAATAGGTATTTCGTCTGTCTTTACGTTCTGAGTTCAAATTCCGCCGAGGTCGACTTTGCCTTTCATCCTTTCGGGCCGATTAAATAAGTACCAGTTACGCACTGGAATCGTCTACCAAATCCACTCGCAAGGCTTTGGGCGGCCCGGGACTATAATAAAAGAAAATAAAAACACCTGCTCAAGGTTCCGCACAGTGGGACTGATCCTAAGATCACATGGTTGGGAACCAAGCACCTCAACCACACAGCCACGCCTGCGCCTTTACATATGCATATGTGTGTGTGTGGGGGGGGGGGGTAAGTATGCGTATAGATGAAAGTGTATGCATATCTCTCTATATATAAACGGCAGTTTGTCTGTCTGTGTGTCTGTCAGGTTGTACCCTCACCCTGACCACGGCTTTCAACCGATTCTGATGAAACTTGACACACACATAGCCCAATGTCATAATTCAAAACTAACGCAGCGAAAATTTTGAAAAGTTCCCCCAGTTCTGAAAAAAAATCGATAAATTCGACATGGGGTCGAAAATCTAAGCTTTTTATATGCAATACATTTTCTGTCTAGGGGACACAACTCGACCTTTTTATCGCCCAAAGCGACAGCTAGGAACATCGTATACACAGAAGTATTCGAGTGAAGAGAAGACATTGCAACCTACACATGCGCCTTCGTTCCCTAGAGGGAAAGGACTAGATTGGGATTAGTCGTTGCCTACTAGGGGCTCTTACATACCCGGGCAACGCCGGGCTATGCTGCTAGTATATATATAAACACATACAAGTGTATATTCACACACGGGCAACGGTGCATATTTTCTTCGTCGGCTTTCTTTCTACTCACCCTGTCAGTGAGTGTGAGGTGCGTAACATTCTTGGAAAAGGTCAGTTCAACGAGTGAAGAATCTTTCTGATTATTACAAGAGTAGGGATATGTGTGTGTGCGTAATTATATATATATATGTATGTATGTATGTATGTATGTATGTATGTATGTATGTATGTATGTATGTATACAGAGAGGAGGAGAGAGGATGAATGGAAGGGTAAATGGATGGGTGTGTATATAGGTATGTACGTAGGTAAATGCATAGACACCTAGACACACACACACACACACATATATATATACACACACACACATTTATCTATAGATATGTGTATATGTACATATATATATATATGTGTGTGTGTTTATATATGTACTTATACGTATATATATATGTATATGTATATATATATATGCACTTATATATATATATATATATATATATATATATATATATATATATATACATATACATGCATACACACACGTAAGGAGATAAAGAGAAACTTAAGTAATAGAAGATATAAGACAAATGCAATGATAAAGGAAAAGAGAAGTAAAAGTATGATGACTAAAAAGAAAGAAAGAAAGAGAAAGAAGAAAAGAGAAAGAGAAAAGAGAAAGAAGAAAAGAGAAAGAGAAAAGAGAAAGAAAGGCTATCGAATTCCAAGATGTATTATTCAGAGATACTCCAAGGGAAGCGTCGCCCCTTCGTCATTATCATCATCGTCATCATTATCATCATCGTCATCATTATCATCATCGTCATCATTATCATCATCGTCATCATTATCATCATCGTCATCATTATCATCATCGTCATCATTATCATCATCGTCATCATTATCATCATCGTCATCATTATCATCATCGTCATCATTATCATCGTCATCATCATCATCGTCACCATTATCATCATCGTCATCATTATCATCATCGTCATCATTATCATCATCGTCATCATTATCATCATCGTCATCATTATCATCATCGTCATCATTATCATCATCGTCATCATTATCATCATCGTCATCATTATCATTGTCATCATCATCATCGTCACCATTATCATCATCGTCATCATTATCATCATCGTCATCATTATCATCATCGTCATCATTATCATCATCGTCATCATCATTATCATCATCGTCATCATTATCATCATTAATTCTACAACCAT
This sequence comes from Octopus sinensis, assembly GCF_006345805.1. Lineage (NCBI taxonomy): Eukaryota > Metazoa > Mollusca > Cephalopoda > Octopoda > Octopodidae > Octopus > Octopus sinensis. The sequence goes on from NW_021834769.1 coordinate 24,991, forward strand.
CCCGCATCATTGGCATCATCATCATCATCATCGCCACGAGACGCATTCTAGAAATAGCAACCAAATTCCTTCGAATCGTACCTCATTGTCTCAGATAAAAAAAAAAAAAAAGAGAGCATTTCGGCTACAGTGATTCAAGGGTTCTTGGCACATAGGGGAAAAAGACGGAATGGTCGCAGACTAGAATTCCTTTGATGTTAGGGGCCACTCAATCAGGGTCTCTTTGGCGTTAAATAACAATGACACCACCCATTACTACTACTACTACTATTACTACTACTACTACCACCACCATCACTACTACTGCTGCCACTACTATCTCCACCATCATCATCACCACCACCGTCACTACCATTACCAACACCACCATCCATTTCTTTACTGCCCACAAAGGGGCTAAATATAGAGGGGAAAAACACGGACAGACAAACGGATTAAGTCAATTACATCGACCCCAGTGCGTAACTGGTACTTAATTTATCGACCCCCGAAAGGATGAAAGGCAAAGTCGACCTCGGCGGAATTTGAACTCAGAACGTAGCGGCAGACGAAATACCAGTTTCTTTACTACCCACAAGGGGCTAAACACAGAGAGGACAAACAAGGACAGACAAAGGGATTAAGTCGATTACATCGACCTCAGTGCGTAACTGGTACTCAATTTATCGACCCCCGAAAGGATGAAAGGCAAAGTCGACCTCGGCGGAATTTGAACTCAGAACGTAAAGGTAGACGAAATACCTATTTCTTTACTAACCACTAGAGGCTAAAAACACAGAGGGGACAAACAAGGACAAAGGGATTAAGTCGATTACATCGACCTCAGTGCGTAACTCGTACTTAATTTATCGACCCCGAAAGGATGAAAGGCAAAGTCGACCTCGGCGGAATTTGAACTCAGAACGTAAAGGTAGACGAAATACCTATTTCTTTACTACCCGCTAGGGGCTAAAAACACAGAGGGGACAAACAAGGACAGACAAAGGGAGTAAGTCGATTACATCGACCTCAGTGCGTAACTCGTACTTAATTTATCGACCCCGAAAGGATGAAAGCCAAAGTCGACCTCGGCGGAATTTGAACTCAGAACGTAAAGGTAGACGAAATACCTATTTCTTTACTACCCACTAGTAAACACAGAGGGGACAAACAAGGACAAAGGGATTAAGTCGATTACATCGACCTCAGTGCGTAACTGGTACTTAATTTATCG